>NC_067164.1:15027021-15327021 GCF_903995435.1 Acomys russatus | reverse complement strand
AGGGAGGGAGGTGGGATTGTAAGGTGATGAGGGAGGGGCCTGCAATCAGGATGCAAAGATTTCAAACTGCAGACCAAGCGGGTAACTTAGATTTCTAATTCCACTACACAGGAATAGCTCTGAGACTGGCTGAGACATGAATGTCTAGGCATAGAGAAGGCTTCGTGTTGGTGACAGAAATCCTATGACTTATTATTAGATGCCATCCTTCATATGGCATGAATGAAGATTTGCAGATGTCTTCTGCTCATACAAAGAGCAGAAAACCAGCCTTAATTGTTCTGTGCATCCTCACCCCTCATACAATTATAATTTTAGGACTGTATAATGCTTGCGAGAAATTATGTGTTTTCAGAACAAAAGAACCAGACACTGACATTGGATCAGACTTAACAAGGACTCATTTTTCTCAGCATGCCGGACACTGACATCCTGCATCCTTCATGTTCCAGCCCCAGGCACTTCAGTTGCTGTTCCTCATCAGAACAGGACAGCTTCCAGGACAGAGTTTTTTGGTTTTTTGGTTTTTTTTTTTTTCAAGACAGGGTTTCTCTGTGTAGCCTTGGCCATCCTGGACTCACTTTGTAGACCAGGCCTGCCTCTGCCTCCCTAGTGCTGGGATTAAAGGCGTGCACCACCACGCCCGGCCCAGGACAGAGTTGTAGGGAGCTTCTGATCCCAATTGACCCAGCATTTCAAACTGTCACACACAGGATTCCTATTAAGCTGGAACTTTTCAACATTTAGAAACTGGACCACAAATGCTATTCCCGGCTTGTTCAACCATTTCTCCCATTCTCATTTGCACCCCTACAAAGGTATTATTCATCCCACATCAGCCTTAAGAGAATGATACCCCATTTCCCCTAAGGAGGGGTTGGGTAGGTTTTTGTTGGCTCTCTTGGGCTACAGATGCTTATTTTCATAGGGAGTTGGCTATACATTTTTATTGATCTTATTCAGAGAGAAAAACAAGGTTGGACTCAGGGATGTCTCTCTTTTCCTTTATCTTTCTTTCATAGGTATGAAGATAAGAGTTGAATAGAAAGAAGAGGGCTATAGAAGTGTATAGGGACAACAGGACAAAAAGTAGATTAATGAATCTAGTCCTCAACTTAAGGCTTTAATTGTTATTCACAGATAAGGTTACTTTTAATTCATTGATATAGAATTTTGTATATTGATGCAAAATAAGTTTAATTTTGATACATTGGTATAGAATTCAAATTTACGATTATTCTTCACACAAATAGGTATTTCTACTATATCTACAATGAGATATTGTACCCATCCAACTCAATTATAATACAAGGTTTACTTACAATACCATGAAAGTAGTACTGCAGGCGGTTTAGGATAATTAAGTAATACAAGCTAATTTTTAGTTGATCAAATCATGGTCATGTCAATTACTAGTCCAAGAATATATATCCTAGGTTTAACAGATAGATATGATTTTATAGCTATATAAGGTAAAATCGTTAGATAAGGTCTTCAAAAGCCTCAGGGACCTACGGAATATGGCATTTGAAGATTTTTTTTATTATTTTAAAGATTATTTGACAACAAGACAGATTAACTCCTGGTAGCACCCAGCCTACTTCAAAAAAGATGATAAGCATAAAAGAATCTCCTTGTGGAGTTGACTTCAAATATGGCAAGCCAGGCACTGGGCAAAATGTCCTCATTTCTGCCACAGACAAAATTCTGCCTAAAGATGGGCAAGCTTGGATGCAGGCAGAATTGATGGCCAAACTCTGCCAAGACAGGATAAGCAAGTCCTCAATAGTTCCTGCCTCACAAGTATGTCTGTCAGATATATTAGGCCAGAAGGCTGAAGGTGATGCTCCAATGTTATAGAGAGTTTTGGGTGACTGTTCAGGCAGTAAAAACTGTCTCTATTATTTGGGAAGCTGCTAACATGTACTTCTGGTTCACTCAGGTAATTAAATTGTATTCATTCTCAAGTCTCTGATGGGGTTGAAGACCAGATAGTTTAGTCTTACAATTAAGCTTAGTTATTTAGGGGTTAAGATGTTTTTAGGTCTAGATAGATGTTTTAAGTTGATAGAGATGAGATATGATAGATATCGATTTTCATTCAGAATGTTAGGTGCACCAAGATAGGAAAGATGTTTTGGTCAAGTTTGCCAAATACAAATATACTATGAATGTAACATTTATATAATTCCTGATTGTTTCATGGTTCTTCCTGCTGCATGTAGTTTACTTTATTTATGTGTAATAATACAAATGTATATGTAAAAAAATAAGTGTAATAAAAATTAAAAAAAAAAAGAAAATAATCTTTACACAGAACACAGCTAGTGTGTGAGCAGAAAGCTGCCTCCTGTGAGTCTTCAGCATTGCTTCTGACCTCTGCTAATGTCTTCTTCCAGGTGTGTTTCCACTGGTTTTACAGAAATAGTTTGTCTTTACTCTTGTACCACTAGCTTTTCCAACTAGCTAGGCTCCATTTTCTGAACCTAATACTCATTCTTTTTCCATAGAGTCAGTGATCTGACTGACCATGTGAATGTTTGCCGTGCCTTGAGATGCTGGTAGACTCTGCCTGCACAGTTAATCTTTAGCTACTGAGTTGGTTGGTAAGAGTGTTTCCAGGCATCTATCTACAGGAACCCAGACATGAGGTAGAATTTTAAATCTTCAAATGGTGTATAGGTTTCAGTGGTTCCTATGACTTCCTCAGAGAGTGTAAACATAAAATATCAGGGAGAAAGTGGCAATAATTAGAATAAAAGAGGCAGCGTTAATGTGTGTGTGTGTACATGGCTCATCATAATCCCACACAAGTGACAAAGGAACTCAGAGTTATTAGCATATTCCACAACTGAACAATGGGACTAGACAGAGGATAAGACTGTGGTTCACAAACCTGTAGGTGCAACTGACACCTGACCTGATTTCAGCATAAGATTGATACCTGGGACTCTGGACAAGGTACAGGATCCACATGATGGGCCTTTCTCTAAGATGAAGATGCTAGACTTTGTGTCCTACAAGGTCACTGTGAGTTCTCAAGTTATGCTACAATAAAATATACCGATCACATAGTTGTAGAGGGGACTCTAAGCCACCTGCTGTGAACCCAAGATTTTCATGTGTGTGTGTGTGTGTGTGTGTGTGTGTGTGTGTGATTGAGGGCAAGCCATTGAAGCTCTCCATTTATTATTTTCCCCTCCCCAAGAGCTATTCTAAACATACAGTTGATAGTATACTATAACACATAAATATAAGGCACAATATCACCAAAATTGTCTTATGACATTAAATTCATGGATTTGGAGAATTACTATAAATTAACTGGTGTCTTGCTCTTTAGTCATCTTATAACTTAAAAGATCTAATGTGTGATAATCTGTGTAATGCTAATTTGTGTTAGCCTTAAAGAAAGAACAAAAGCAAGCAAGCAAACAAACAAGCAAGCAAGAAAAAAAAAAAAAAGAAAAGAGAGGGAGGAAGAAAGGGAAAAATGGAGAAAAATAAGGAAACATAATCCCCAAATTTTCCAGTGATACCTAAGAATGGTAGGGAGTATTCAAAGAAGATACATATGCATGTCTTCTCCTCTATACAGAGAGGGTAAGTGTGCCCCCACTAGTACAATAAGTCAATTCAGTTAAAAAAAAAAAACTGCGGTGGGAACATATCTATATGCCTTGGCTTTTTTTGCAGTGACAAAGTTAATGATTAAAATCTCCCAGTCTCTCCTCCACATTTCCCATGGGTATCTATTTGCCTTGATGATGATATTACTTTCTGTCTTTGGGGACAAGGCTGACTGTCCCTTGCTCCTGTGTGGAGATTAATAATTGATGAGTCCCTAGTTAGGAGCTTTGTAAAGGCCCCTGGGACCTCTGTGCTCCTGTCCTTTGTATGGTGTGACCTACAGGTGAGAGGAGAGGTGCTGCGGGACTCCCTGGCTGTGAAATGAAGAAGGTTCTGGTTCTCCTGTTGGCCGCAGCCCTTGGGCACGCTCTCGAACGAGGTAAGGTTCCCCTGGGGACGAAGAACTGTGACTAGTTCAATTTTCCTTTGCCGTTGTAAAAAAATCAAAGGGGTGGCAACAAGCAGAAGAAATGGCGGACGTTTTGGAAGACGGAAGAAATGGCGGACGTTTTGGAAGACGGAAGAAATGGCGGACGTTTTGGAAGACGGAACGGAAGAAAGAAGGATCTAAGGGGTGTTGCTCTGAGCCCGGCTGTGCCTTTACAGCATTGGAAAGCCACGTTCCCCACACATAACAAATAAGCAACTCGTAGAAGACACAGCCGTGTGGGGGTGCGTGTCTACAACCTCAGGATGCAGGAGGTAGAAGCCAGAGGATGAGGAGTTTAAGGTTTCCTAGTGAATCAGCTACATAGAGAGTTCAAGGCCAGTCTGGGCTACCTGAGACTGTCTCAAAACAAGCAAAAAAGTAGAGTTATAAAGGCTTTCAACTATCTCTCCCACATCAGGTAAATACAATCTCTAATGCAACTGGAGACTGATATGCAACTAAGCATTTCCCCCTAAACATTTATCCTCCTCAGCAGCATCGTACTGTTAGTGGTACAGGAAGCCAATTGAGAGATTTCTTTGATTCTTCTTAAGGAATCGAACTCTTCAGTATTTGGAAGGAATTGGGGTCTTTAAAATACTTCTCACACAACACAAGAATTTTGGTAACTATGAAATAAAACAATAAACAAGGTGACGGGGCTGGTTTCTCATGGAAATCACCCTCAGCAGAGCATGTTCACCTCTATGGTGTGTTAAGGCTTCCAGCAGTGGTAGCACATCACTGGATGTGTGTAACTTCATAAATCCCACAGTTTGAACATTTTCCATAGATGCTTCCATTTATTTTTACGCTGATCTCTAAACCCCAGTTTAACCCTTTATTGTACAGTTTGGGTGCTATTTTATGAATTTCCCTGTAAATAATTTTCTTCATTGGCTTATTTCATGATGCTTATATGGGTCTCTGCATACACTCTGTTTTGTCAATTAAGATTTCCATGTTCTCCTTCCCCTTAACAGCCTCATTCAAGCCTTTCCTGTATATTCATAGTAGTAGCATTTAACCAGTAATATGTGTGCCTCCCAAGGAACTATCACATCAATTATGCAATGAATAAATTCAGTCTTGACTCTATTTTTATTTTATGTGCATTGGTGTTTCTCCTGCATGTATGCCTATGTGAGGGTGCCAGATCCACTGGAACTGGAGTTACAGATAGTTGTGAGCTGTCATGTGGGTGCTGGGAATTGAACCCAGGTCCTCTGGAAGAGTAGCCAGTGCTCTTAACCACTGAGCCATCTCTCCATCCCCTACATCCATATTTTCTGTGTTATTTTATTATCCAAATTATGCTAAATTCATTTTGATTCATCCACAGATGCTTAAGTCACAAATAAGTCCTGAATGAAGATGACCAAATCTTAGAAAAATAGATATAAATGAATAAATGAGTGGTGTAAGTGATGCCCCAGGAAACCATGAAGTTGTCTTTGCAATAGTTTCAGGTGTCTCCTGAAATCCTTGAAAAATCCTGCTGAAGCTAGTTCAGATTGAATTTCCAACATCAAAAGTCCAATGGGAGCTATATTTGGAAATGTGCTGACTCAGCAGGTGCCACCTGGCTCTGCCTCAGAATCACAGTCATCTTCTATCGATAGGGCATTCTGCCATCTCTAGTTCAACATGTTCAGCAGCCAGTCACATAGGAAGGAAAAAAAAAAATCAGTTCCCTCAAATCTTGCCCATGTCCTGTAGGCCAGATGACACCCAAAGCCATATAAAATACACTTACAAGGAGAAGTCACTCAGTATTTGCCAGGACACGCGTCCTCCATAGTTCCCTGTTCACTCAAGGAGACATTTCATCAATCAGTTCCCGGATTCAATTAACATCAAGTTCATCAGCCACCGCCAAGCTATAATCCTTTGGAGGCTGAGCGCACCCCCTGCTGGTTGAAATGGCAGAGCACAGACTGAGGAATGCCGCTGGCTCCCAGTTCAGAACAGCCACAAGCAGAGGTGGAAGGTGGAGATGGGGGGTTGATAGTTGACAGTTCTCTATGTCTGCCGCATTCTGGAAGACCTAACAGTTTTCTTGAACACTGTCCCAAACACCGTGTGCTCACGACACGCCTTGAAAACTGTTCCTAGGGCCCAGCATACTGAAGAAATTAGCCATTCCTTAATGGTTCGCCATCAATGCCTTCACTGTCTTCAAGGCTCTCATAAATCCACAGGGAACCTTACTTAAATCAGACGTCTCTAAACACACTGGATCTTTCCTCCGTGCTGGGACCTTTGGCGCTGTCCTTTGGAAACTGGGTCTGAAACGACACCCGCCGCAGCCCAACACAAACCTCGGTTCAGATGCCCGGTCCTTTGCCATCAGAGGACATTTTGGGAACTGGGTACATCTTGGGGGGGAAATGGACTTAGCAAATCTGCCAAATCGTGGTGGTAGCCACCTTTGCTGGCCCAAGACTTACAGAGGCAGTTAATGCTGGCCGATCTGTGTTCTTTCCCAAGAAAGGAAGCAGAGACTGCACTAATCGGCTGCCGTCTTTCCCTGTACCCTTCCCACACCAAAATAAGTAACGGGAGCTATTGACACAGCTTGATTGGTACTAAGTTAATGACTGTGAACAGAAAATAAGCTCCCTGTAAAACTTTTAACCTCTTTTTTACATATGTCTTTCTATTAAGTATAATGCCAAACTGAAAAAGACAAGTTAAGCTCCCTTAGAGTTGGTAAATGAACTCTATTTCCTCTTCTTTACAAAAAACAAAAAAACAAAAACAAAAAAAACCAAAAAACCAAGCTCTCAAGTCGGAGAAGTAGCTACTGTCATCATCTAGAGAAATATTAGTCCGCTTGAAAATCAACAGCAATGTCATAGGTACAAGGCACAATGCCAGGTGTGTAGTCACCATTATGTGCATGATGTAAGATTAAACATGCTTACCCTTTACAAGACCATGATATCAACCTCTCCAGGAAGAAGATAAACGGTCTTTCAAAATAATACACGAGGTTTCTGTTCTCATGTAATTGTATCCTACAGGCAGCCTCCAGGCTTCAGTCTACTGGCTCCTGACCCAGTGGCCTTCAGCACACATTCCATGTTTTATATTTCCAGTCCTAGGTGATCCAGTGCCCTCCTCTGGCTTCCTCATGTAATTGTCATGAACACGTGTATACATACATACAGCCACAGCTTTATACACATAAAAACAGATGAACAAAAATAAAATATTTTTCAGAGGTTCCTATTACACTTGTTCAATTTTTCTTTCTTTCTATTGCCTGTCCTTCTGAAGACAAGTAAAAAAAAAAACAAAAAACAAACAAACAAAAAACAAAAAAAAACCACTGTTCAAACCAATATGATTTAATTGTATATGCAATCCTATAATTGTTTTTAATAGTCACATACTTGACGGGTCTTTCTTTTTCTTTTTCTTTTCTTTTTTTTATTTTTTCTTTTTTATTTTTTTATTTAATCTATTTCGAGTTCTTTTCTGGGGTTTTGAAGCAGATCATGTTTGACTACCCAACTAACGAAGATCATTGCCACTTGCTATCTGTGTCATCTCATTCAGTACAAACAGTACAGAAACCCAACGGTGCCACCTCATCGGGCAGCTCCTTGAAGGTTCACAATGAATGGTTAATAGATTGGCTCTGTAAAAACAGGCATGCTGTGAACAAAACTCCAGGTCTACATATGATCTTTTCCCATTAAGACCTTTAATAGAAAATGGAAGTGTGCTCAAAAGAGATATAATTAGCACTGCTCTTTTGTGAGATTGGTCTGTATGCGCCCAGTGTTGCTTCAAGTCCTTGCATCTGCTGAGACCAAGAAGTTCACTGAGAAATTCAGCCAACACTTTTCCGTTCTATTTTCCTGTTCCAAGCCCTGTAACTTTGTTGCTTAAAAATAAAAATTGGGGCTGAGTATGAAAAGTTATAATGAGCTTCTGAAGACATAATAACCGTAACTAAAACTTCAGAAAGACATTTTTCATTAATTAATTAAGTCGTTTTACATCCAAATCGTAGCTTCCCCTCCCTCTTCTCCTCCCAGTCCCTCCCTCTCACTACACACGCGCGCACGCACGCACGCACGCACGCACGCACGCACGCACGCACATACTAACCCAGACCTCCTATGGCTATCAACCTGCCTTGGCATTGTTGCCATAGGACTCGGTCCACTGTCTCCTATTGGGGCTAGACAAGGCAGCCCATAGGTGTAAGGGATCAAAGGCAGGCAATGTGGTCAGAGACACCATCTGTTCCTTCTGTTAGGGGGGTCCCACATGAAACCAATCTGTGCATCTATTACATATGTGTAGGGGACCTAGGTCCGTCCCATGCATGCTCTCTGGTTAGTGGTTCAGTCTCGGTAGGCCTCTATGAGTCCAGGTTAGTTGACTCTGTAGGTTTTCTTGTGGTGCCTTGACCTCTCTGGCTTCTACAATCCTTCCTCCCCATCTTCCACGTGACTCCCTGAGTTCTGCCTAATGTTTGGCTGTGGGTCTCTGCATCTTGTTTTCTTTCAGTTTGTTTACATGGTGGGTTATATCCATTGATTTCCATATGTTGAATCATCCCTGCATCCCTGAGATGAAGCCTACTCGATCATAGTGGAAGATATTTTTCTTGTGTTCTTGATTTCAATTTGAGAGTATTTTAGAGTATTTTTGCATCAACGTTCATAAGGGAAATTGATCTGAAATTCTTTTTCTTTGTTGACTGTGTGGTTTAGGTATCAGGATGACTGTGGCCTCATAAAATGAATTTGTCAGTTCCTTCTGTTTCTATTTTGTGGAATAATTTGAGGAGTATTGGTATTATCTTTTCTTTGAAAGCCTGGTAGAATTCTGTGCTAAAACTAAGGGGCCCTGTGCTTTTTTTGGTTAGGAGACTTTTAATGACTGCTTTTATTTCCTTAAATTCCTTAAATTGTTTACCTGATCTTGACTTAACTTTGGCAAGTGGTATCTATCAAGAAATTGTCCACTTTGTTTATATTTTCCAACTTTTACAATTTTGTGGAGTGCAGGTTTTTTAAGTAAGACCTAGTGATTCTTTAGATTTCCTCGGTATCCCCCCTTTACATTTCTGATTTTATTAATTTGGATACTCTCCCTCTGCCAGAAAGTCATTTTAATGATGAATCTTTCAATATCATAAGGAGAATAATGTCAAAATTTTAAAAGTGATTCTCTAACTCATAGAAACAAATGTAACAAAAGTTATGCTAATTAGCAAACATAATGTTTTCTAAAAACATCACACACACAAAGTTTCAAGTTCTAGGGCACTTCTATAGAGATGGCTTGGCATTTAAGGGTGCTCACTGTTTTTGAAAAGGCAGAGTTTGTTTTCCAGAACTCATATCAGGCAGCTTGCCACCTCCTGTAACTTTAGCTCCAGTGAGTCTGACACCCTCTTTTATAGAATTTATGGACACCCACAGGCACACACACACAGATATACACAGGCACATGCATGAATGCACCCACATGCACATATCATCATCATCATCATCACTATCATCAATTTTTAAAAAGTCTTTTTAAAAGATATTCTACACATGCTGCACACAAAGAACGTAGTTAACAGTGGGGTGAGCTATGATAAACTACCCACTTTACCACATTTCTATAAAGATTAAACAGCGTGATATGGATTAAATATTTACTACAGTGCTACTCAAATCACTCACATATTAGCTATTGTTATCATGATGTTAATTATCTGTGTTAGAGTTGAGCATTCAACTTATATTTAAAAGTTAACAAATCTGGGCATCGGGAAGATATAAAACAGGAAAAGAGCAGCATGAGATAGCCTGTAGCATGTTGTAGGGATGTTGACTCAAGCCATTGTTATTCAAGATTTATTCTCTGCATGTGGCAAAAATAGTTTTCCTAAAGGGACAAAATCAGAAGTTAATGAAGGTCATTATAACATTCAAAGAACCCAAAGTATCTGTCTTTGTGGGCTTTGTACTAAGATCATGAGGCTGTCCTTGGCTCCTTTTCTCAGAATGAACATCCCATGGGGTTGAGGCTGTACCTGTTTTGGTCTCCACTGCACCTCACACTCAGTGTGAACCCCATGTCTGGAAGAGAGTACACGTCACAGAACACATTTGTTGACATGAATGTGTGAATAATACCAAGTTTGTTGGAAGAACTTGTAATGTGCATGAAGCAACAAGATTTCCCAAAAATAAGTACAACTCATTTTCAAAAGTCCAGTATTTGATATGATTTACCAGAATATTTCACAATGTAGATTAAATTGGACAAGATGTTAAAAGTGTTAATGAAATTTGTAAACATTTGGTACAAAAAGGTCACTTGGTGTGAACATGATTTCACAAGAGACACTTAACTTCATGCCAATAATTTCTGTCACCAGACTGAAGATCAAATTGCTCCCTTTCTAAGTGATGCACTAAAGGACAGAATATTTATAATTCACTTAAAGTATATATTTAACTAACTTTAAATGAGCTTAGTCTAAAAATACTTTGGATGCTGGAGAGATGGCTCAGAGGTTAAGAGTCCATATTGCTCTTGCAGGGATCCAAGTTCCATCCCCCATACCCACTTCTGGCTGTGAGGGAGAACACATAACTGCTTTGAAGCTTCTGTCAACCCACATGCATATTAACACACACACACACACACACACACACACACACACACACACACTAAAATCAAACTAATTTTAAAAAAGTGTTTCATTGGTATGAGAAATCAATCTGCAACAATCATATTGCAAGTCAATTTCTGCATTTATTTGCTGCTTTGTGCAATGAAAAAATGATTAAAATATCTACCTCTCCATGCCAGGTATTGTCTCCTGTATACATTAATAAATTAATTTGCTCAAAAATACATCCAAAGCCATACACCTGAAAGATCATGGTAACACTTTCCTCTGTGGCTTATCTCTTTAAGACTATACTTTGTACCTTAATGTTACACCAATGCTAACCTTTGAGACTTTATTGCTGTCCTCTCCTGCCAAAATTACTTTAATTCTCACACAGTCTCATTTCCCACTTTCCTTTCGGCAGTATGTTTTCTAACTAAAGCAGTACAAAATTCCTATGAGACACTAGACACTTGTGTGCAAATAAGTATATGATTTACTCAAAACAACTGAATGGGCTAATACATAATGCTTATTTACAATACCTTCTCAAGCATACTGATTGCTGAAATACATGGAATGAAGCTCCACATGTTTAGTGAAATGAGAATTCTGAAACTGAAAAGCTAGAAATGAAACATTTCTCAAAATATTTATCGGTAGTACCCCACTTTTATAGAATGCATTTTGCATATTACTGGACTGTCACAATAAAAGTACCAACACAAACAAGACTAGTTTGATAGAGGGAGTTTATTGAAACAGTTACTTGGTGTGCATTGAAAGGAAAAACATTTTTTAACAGGGCTATGTTGTTTATCTTTTGAATACTAGAAGTTTAGGGGAAATGTTCCAAATTTACAATTTGTACACGTGACTAATTTCTTGTCTCCGGGAAGGGATCATAACACAAGGATGGTCTTGTGTAAATACAAGAACTTAAATACATATGATTATTCAAACTCGTTGCAATATTTCCAGTGACTAAACAAACTCATTTCTTCATGATGTTGTCCTCTCAGTTGTTCATGAGCCGTGCTTCGAATGAGGGATTTAGACTGATTAGGTTACACTGTCCTGTAACTACCAGCCATGCTTCCTGACATTGTTTTAGACATAAGATAAAACAGCTGGTGGTGCCTTAAAGTATAGCTCTCACTCACTCGAGCACAGTTCTGGACTGTACTCTTTCCTCCTGCATTCCAGTCTCCAGTCCCACTGACTACTACTGATAATTAATGAATGTGGTCTACCTTGCCTTAACCTTTCTAACATGTCACAATATCCAACTTTCCAAATGGACTGACAGGTTTCGGGGCAGTGGGCTGATGTCAAAGTCCTCAGAGCAGAGACTGTTTGCCCGGGGTCTTTTGTCTTCCACTGACCATTAGTTTTACCGTCTCATTGTCTTGTCTTTATTTTCAGGAATTAACATCAAATAGAAAACTATAGGTCCTTATATATCTTGTGTGGAGTTTTGATGGCTTGTGACTTTAAGTCTCGTTATAAAATCACTTGAGAGGCAGAAGGACTATGGAGTTGAAGGCATATGTGGAAAGACTCTTCCTGTCTCAAAGAAGAAGGTTTTTGACATCTCCTTCAACTCTGACCTTTCTTACTCTGTTGGTCTATTTTGTATTGTTCATTTGGAAAATGTACAGTACAAGAGCTTATTATATAGGTTATTTTAATTTAAAAAATCTATTAGTACTAAAACTTTTTAAATACATCAACTGCCAAATTTATATCTGTCCATTATCAGTGCCGTTTCAATTGAAAAAAAAAAAAAACAGACACACGCACAAATAAACACAACAACCACAAACATTTCCTGCCAAGTACCTTCAGTCTAATCAGATCTTTACTATTTGAGAGTAGAGGCCACCTTTAAGATGAAACATGCAATTGTGATAAGATGCCTTCCCTGGTACTTTAAGCCTAGTGGATAAATCACTTAAGGCTACTTAAAACAGAGACAAGGCTGCTTCTATCCTTGTTAACAGTTATTCAAAGCCCTAGTATCCAATGTGCTGAGAAATCTCCTGGACTTATTGTTATAAATGATGAGTCACAGAAGGACATGCTCACAGGCTCTCTGGTGTCTACCTTCAGACTAGTGGAATGTGTAGAGAGAGTCTCAGATTCACACAGGAAAAAATTATACCTCAGGAATCTGACTATTCCTGCTGCTCAAGTGGACTTTAGGCCAGGTCTCACATTTCTCTCTTCTCAAACACTAAACAGGTCCTCTTGTACTTTTGAACCCTAAAGATCAACGTCACTGAAGGCATTTAAACTCAGGTCATGAGTTCATTGATGTTGAAACTGCTTTCCTAGTCAGGCCTATGATGAGAAAAATGAACCTTTTGGTCCCTTTCTCTCCCCTTCCCTTTAATCCTCCTCCATTATCTAAACTACTTCTAGCATCTCTTGGACTAACAGGAAGATGTTAACAGGAGAGTCAGCAGCAGAGAAAGGAGATCCTGTTGGCAGAGATGTTTTCAGCCAATGTGCTCTTTTACTTTTGTGAGTTTGTTTTTGTTTCATCTTGTTTTGTTTGAGGTATACTCTCACTATTGATCTTGACCAGACTGGAACTCTGTGTAGATGAAGCAGGCCTCAAACTCACAAAGGTACACTTGCCTCTGTCCCCTGAGTGCTAGGATTAAAGGTGTGCATTCCTTCCCTGGCTTTTATTTTCTTTTAAAACTCTGTCCGATCATCCCTAGGAATGTTTCACATCTGTCTGCCTATAACAACTCCCTTGGGACTGATTTTCAAATCATCTCACTCCACAGAGGGGACTCACTGTTGGCTGCCCACTGCCTTCCAGAAAGCCCAGTGGTTTTGTCATTCTTGCTGCTGGTAGTCTGGGTCTCAAGGTGTATAAGATGTCTCTAGGCCACCTTGCTCCCTTCCTTGTCCAATACCAGATCTGTGAGCCACTGGTTCCCAGCCACGGTTATGTTCTTTGTTCCCTAGGCTACTAGACTAATCCTGCCCCATTGCATTTAGATTTCTAAAGTCTGGATCAGATACCTGTCTACTGTATCCCAACTTCTAAAGGAAACCTCACAAGGACTAGTGATTATGAAGGTGCCCTCTCTACAGTTGAGGGAGGAAGTACTCCACACGGTTCCTTAGAGTAGCCATTTCCCTAGCTGAGTTCTGTACAGAGTCTGGCCTCCGGGGATCTGAGGTGGTTACAGAGCCAAGGCAGAAGTTTTTGTCATCACTGGCCTCTTCCAAGGTCAGCCTTAATATAACTGGAAAGTCACCTCCGAGTACAGAAGCTTCTTCATTTACTTTTGTCTTGTTGAAGCCTTAGGCAAAAACAGGCAATAAAACAGGAGAGAATAAATAAGGAATACGTTAAGGATAAATAAGAATACATCAGGAGAAAATAAAGAGAGAAAGAAAGAAGAGAGGGGAGGGAGAGAAGAAGAAGAAGAAGAAGAAGAAGAAGAAGAAGAAGAAGAAGAAGAAGAAGAAGAAAAAGAGAGAGAGAGAGAGAGAGGGAAGAAACAATCTCACTCAGCATTTCATACAGAAGGGCCAAAGAGAATGGCTTTCCTGTTGGTGAATCTACTCACTAAATGGCGTATAACATTTGACTTACCCTTATTATCACTTTAGTATTTCTACCTTTTTTTTCATTACATAGTAAAGGTTAATTAAAAAATCATAAAATCAAGGCTTATTGTAAGAAAATAGGTGAAAAGATACCTCTAAGTGGAACTGAACACTGATATTGAGAAATGCCTTTACCATAGATTGTGCAGAATAGTAATATCTATCATCTGTCTATCATTATCTATCTACCTATCATCTATCTAGAGATGTGTATATATACATATATATAATGTAATATTCATCAAAAGAAAAAAGATGCTTATTTCCTATATCTGCTTCCTAGGCCGAGACTATGAAAAAGATAAAGTTTGCAAGGAACTTGCCATGCTGGGAAAAGATGACTTCAGATCTTTGTAAGTTGCAGGATCCATGAAGCTTTTTTGGGGACTTGACCTTAAACAAACCAAGCATAAGCTCACTTCCACATGGCACAGAATGTCAAAATGGTCTCTGAGATGAGGCAAGACCCGGGAGCCACTGTGGGCCAACAGGTCAAACAGGTAGAGGTCAGTCGAAGATGCTAGCTGAACAATGGTTACTGTGGTCTAAGAGACTCACTGGTAAATTTAATGAATGGCTTTGTAATAAAGGGCAAATACATATTTCTGAGCTAAATTAGAACTGCCCATTTTAGGACTCTGGAAAATACAAGCAAAGGTCTACAAACTGTGTTCCTTGGGTGAAGTTCAAAACAGACTCCAGGCTGTTTTGATCAGAATTACAAATCTAGTTCTTACTTTTGTCTTAGTCAGGGTTTCTATTGGTGTGAAGAGACATCATGATCACAGCCACTCTTATCAGGGGAAACATTTAATTGAGGATGGCTCACATTCTCTGAGGTTTAGTCCCTTATCATCATGGCGGGAAGCATGGTGACATGCAGGCGGGCCTGGTGCTGGAGAAGGAGCTGAGAGTTCGATACCCAGATTGGTAGGCAGCAGGTAGTGAGCAGGTTTGAGAGTCAGAGATCTCAAAGGTCACCTGCAGTGACACACTTCCTCCAGCAGAGCCACACCCTCTCCAACAAAGCCACACCTACTCTAACCAGGCCACACCTCCTAATAGTGCGAATTCTTATGAGCCCATGGGGACCATTTTCTTTCAAGCCACCATGACTGTATACAAGATAAATCTTCACAGAACAAATGTTTTACATGCAACCTCATAATCACAGCCTTAGACAAATAAAGAAAAGTCACTGTATGAAATGTTTTATGTGAAAGTTGAAAAGATATCCTATTTTGGCATGAGTCAAAATGCCAAAAGACAATTCAACTCCAATTAATATAATCACTTTTCCCACCCTCAGATCACTAATCCTATACAGCAGGAAATTTCCCAGTGGTACATTTGAACAGGTCAATCAGCTAGTAAAGGAAGTTGTCTCCTTGACCGAAGAATGTTGTGCTGAAGGGGCTGACCCCAGCTGCTATGACACCAAGGTAAGTATGTTTGCGGCCATCTCTATGTGGCCCAGAGAAGGGAACAACACTAGGCCTTATGTCACTTATTCAGGACACTTTAGATGCCACCTAGTCCCAGTGGCATGGAAACATAAAGACTATTATTTTTAACAGCCATGGTTATTTTAGCACTCAGTTCCTTTTATTTACTGCTGCTACAGTTTCAAAGGAAAAATAATTGGGATAAAGTTACTTATGATTTACTAAGTATGCACTGATAATGAGAAGTGTGTGTAGGATTTAAATACAGATTGCACTCTTAAAAAACATTTAAAGATATACTCATAGACTGGTACTTAGCCCAATTCTCATGAGAGAGGCATTGCCCAGTGAGTGATGGAAACAGATACAGAGACCCACTGCCAGACATTAGGCAGAGCTTAGGAAAACCTGCAGAAGAGGAGGAGACAGAGGGGTCAAAGACACCATAAGAAAACCCACAGAATCAACTAACCAAGGTTCATAGGGCCTCACAGAGACTAAACCACTAACCAGGTAGCCTGCATGGGTCTAACCCTGGGCCTCTGTATATATGTCACAGTTGTGTAGTTTGGTGTTTTTTGTGGGGCCCCTAACAGTGGGAGCAGGATCAGTCTAGGAGTCTTTTGTCTGCTTCTGGAATCCTTGTCTTCCTACCTTGGTGCCTCATGCAGCCTTAAGATGAGGGGAGTTACCTAGTCTTTGTCAACGTACAGCTTGCCATGCCATGTTTGGTTTATATCCCTTGGAGGCCTTCCGTTTTCTGAAAAGAAATGGAGGAGAGTGGATTTGGAGGAGGAGGAAGGAGGAACAGGGACTGGGAGGATGTAGGGAGGGGAAAACATGACTAGAATATAATATATGAGAGAATAACCAACCAAATAAACAAACTTTTAAATAATTTTTAAATCGTTACAAATTTGAACCTCATATATAAGGAACCTCTTCAAATTAGTAATTTTAACTACATTCTGTGTAGCTAAAAATTCTGCATACATCTTAATTACTATTCTAGGGTTAGGACTAAAGGCTACAGAATAATTAAATGTTGGCCTCAAATTACTTAGGCCACTCAAATATTGCTATACACACAGTTTGTACATATATTTGGGTTTGGGTATAAAGAAAAACCACATGTTACAAGCACATGTGCATGTATTTTCTTTCCGATAGCATTTATATGGAAATTGAAATGCAGAAGGAAGATTAGAGTTCAATGTATAGACAGGAACTGATAGAGGTGGAAATAAGTAGACAGAACTTTGCTAATGCAGTTATCAGCACATATACAAATAACTGTAGGCAGGTTTGGCTAAAGGCCTCCAAGGAAAGATTTTTTTGTCTGTTCAAATACCATTATTATCATAGATTCTGTTCAGTGAATATTCTTACCCCTTGATTGCTTTGCTTGCCACTTTCTAGCCTCTATAGCATATCATTTCTTTCACCACCAAGTTTATCAATACCCACCATTTCAGCCTACTCTGTACCACGTCAGACTGGACCTGCTTCTAATCATCCACCGCACTCAAAACAGCACAGTACATTTTTCATCTTGCCCCATCTGTTTGCTGCTGCAGCCTTGCTGAGATGTGACGGGAGAGTTTAAGGGAGCAATAACATGGTCAGACCTTGAGTGACGCCTTTCTCCTGCTCACTCTAAGCACTCGTGTATTGTTTGTTGCATACTGATATTTGTTCGCCAGGAAAACCCAGAGGAGTTTCTAGGGAAATTAATGAAAAGTAAAAGGTGGTTGATGGAAAAGAGAGATGATCAGCAAAGAAAACCGAATTCTTGAGGCTGAAGGTATGGGTCAGGATATAAGAGCACTGTCTGCTCTTCCAGAGGTCCTGAGTTCAATTCTCAGCAACCACATGGTGGCTCACAGCCATCCATACTGAGATCTGGTGCCCTCTTCTGGTGTACATTCAGGCAAAACATTGTACATAGGATAAATAAATAACTCTTTTTTTTTTTTTTAAGCAGCTTTATTAAAAAAAAGAAAAAGAAAAAGAAAACCCAATTCTTAATTTCTAAGAGTTGTGGGAGGATGTGCTGTCCATTGGCTAGATCTGGATAGGAGTTCTAGGTTTACTGCATGCATTGTCCTTGGTGGTACCCCCCATTTGACCACTTCCCCTTGGTAAGGAGACCTGGTAGCACTCAGAGGAAGAGTAAGCAGGCAGCCAGGATGAGACCTGATAGGCTGTGATCATGGTGGAGGAGGAGGTCTCTTTCTGTCACAGAACTAAGGGAGGGGAAGAGAATGAAAGAGGGAAGGAGCAGGAAATGGGAAGATACATGTGAGGGGATAACAATTGAGATGTAATCTGAATAAATTACTTAAATAAATTAAAAAAAAAAGAGTCATGGGAGGAAGGCAGCACCAGTAGCAATGACTTGGATTGAGTGATTTATTCAGCATATTGCTTTCCTTCGATATTAAGGAAGGTCTTTAGAAAATTTACCTTAAAAAGATAAATAGTATATATCAAAATTTTCTTTTTCCTTCATAAACACCAAAGTGACTTTTCTGTGGTAATTTCTACTTATTTTTCTCTATGTCTATTCTTTTATACCAGTGTCTTTCAAGTTTCAAATTTCTTCCAATTTTTTTCCCTACTGTTGCTTTGGTAGCATTCCGTCCTCTGAGATAAAGGAGCAAGCACAGCACAGCCAAGGCTGTAAGTGGCAGGGACTGCTAGCTTCCAGCTCTTGCCAAGGATAAGACCTAAAGCTGAGGGGAACACAGATTCTCAGTCCCCATCTTTGATCCAATATGCAAGTGTTTATTGTTGTATATGCCGGATGAGTAATTGTGATGTACAATCTGCTGCCGAAGTGGCAGGCAACTGCAACATGCAGGAAGCTAAGCCTGACAATGTCCAGACGGTGCTCATTTAGTAAAGGGAGGCGAGAAGGCGAAGGGAGTTCCTCCTTGCTGTTGGCCTAATTTAAAAAAGTAGGTAGGAGACAAGATGATGAGAGTCACTACCAGAACTCTCAAGTGTTCCTCGCCTCAGAGGTGCTAAAAACCCATCATTGAGAAACACCCGGCCATGTGATAAAGGTCAAACAGCTACAGTCCGATAAGCTTAGTCCATTTATTGCTCTAGCCTAGGGAGTCATTGACTAACATAAACAAGATTCTATGCTTGCCTAAAACCAAAATTATGCAACTTTAACTTGATTACTAATGAGACTTCTTAAATTACAAAATATGTATTATACTGAATGGAGACTCACATGGACTGTACAAGTTTTCCTTCTTTTCCCTCTCTTATTTCAGACCTCAGAGCTGTCTGTTAAGTCCTGTGAAAGTGATGCCCCTTTCCCTGTGCACCCTGGAACTCCTGAATGTTGCACCAAGGAGGGCCTAGAGCGGAAACTTTGCATGGCTGCCCTGAGTCACCCGCCGCAAGAATTCCCAACCTACGTGGAACCAACAAATGAGGAGATCTGTGAGGCATTCAGGAAAGATCCAAAGGGTTTTGCTGATCAGTAAGTGATCTGTTACAGTAATTTGTATCTGTTTGGCCTATAAAGCAAGTAACTGACACAGGGAGTCTGAAATGTACTTTAAAGCTGCCAGCATTTTGCTGGGCAGAGTCTGAACTGATTCTAATCTACTTGTAAACTAAACAAACTACTCTAAACCTTATGACATACATATATTCCAAGCACTTGCCACTATGACCCATTGGCTGGTCCTCGGCAAGTCCCCAATGTCCTCCTCCAACCTTCAAACTCCTCTCCTCTCCAGGAAATCCCGCCTTCCACTTCCTGTCCTTCTGCCCAGATGATTGGCTAAACAGTGCTTTATTGACAGTTGATACATTCACTCAGCGTTCCTCCATAGTGATCCTTATAATAAGCCAAACTACAGCTCTTCTATATCGACTCATATGCTTCCCACTGGGAAGGCAAAGGCGGGGTGATTAGTGTGGGTACCAGGGTACTTGGTCCTCATGATAAGACTTTCTCTAAGAAATAGAAAGGATACAAGCAGGAAAGACAGGGACACTGGCATCATGCAGATGATGGAAACAAATTTACTAACCTGCACATTTTAAAATGTTTCAATGAAGCACAGAAATAAATGCCTCCAAACACTCATGTACATTTTCAGAAATGGCTGTGAACATGACACATATTGCCAATTTAACATGTAGTGTGGACCTCTTTATTGCTTAATCTATAGGAGAAGCCACGTTACATTGTAATTATGTCCATCTTGGAAGGTGGTAAAATGGACAGAAATTAAGCAGGCCATGGTTACAAATGCCTTTATTGCCTTGGAGAGAAGAACACTGGGGGCAAAGGCAGGGGGATTGCTTCAAGTTTCAGGCCAACCAAAGCTACTTGCTGAAACTTTCTCCCAAAGAACAAAACAAACCAAAATAAATAAGGACCAAAAATGGGGCAAAAGGCTACTCATGATGACCAAAAATATCTATATGCAAAGATAAAGGGCAATAAAATTAACGCTACTCATAATTTTATAAATATTGGTTGGTATGCACATTTTTGTTACTTTCCTGATATTTTGCTCAAGATTTCTTATGTATTTTTTAAAATCATTTTTAAAAACTTGCCTTATTTTTATGTGTCTGCTAGTACCTTCAAGAGGCCATCATATTCCCTGAAGCCGCCTGACTTTATTGCTTGGAACTGAGCTCAGGTCTGGAAGCGCAGGAAGCACTTTTAACTTTTGAACGATCTCTCCAAGCCCTCAGAACATTGTTTAGAGCCTCAGGAACTTGTGTTGCTAAAAACCAAAATGATTCTTCTTGTCACATAAGTTAACTACATATGGGAATTGTCTAGCATGGTGCATTTAAGTTCATGATGATGTCATGACCTAATGGGCTGGGGAGACAGCTCCATTGATAAGATGCTTGCTGTGTAGACATAAAGACCTGAGTTCAGATCCCCAGAACCGATATGCTGGGATAGGGCAAAGACAGGCAGATCCCTGGGGCTTGCTGCCCAGATAGTCTAACCAAAGTGCTGAGCTCCAGATTCAGTGGAGACCTTGTCTCAAAAACTAAAGTAGAGAGCTATAGATGAATATATTTAATGTCAACCTACACACACAGACACGTGCACACACACATGCACGCACACAAATCAACATCACATGCATGCTTTCTTCATCAAAATACTACCAAAAGTGAGGTTTTGTTTTCCTATAACTTTTTAACCAACCCACTTTCTCTCTCAGGTTCCTCTATGAATATTCCAGTAATTATGGACAAGCTCCACTGCCACTCTTAGTTGGTTACACCAAGAGCTACCTCTCTATGGTTGGATCTTGCTGTACTTCTGCAACCCCCACTGTATGCTTTCTGAAGGAGGTAGGCTCCACCTACTTATTACAGTTGCATATTACTCTTCCTTTCTAAAATAGTATTTCTTTAAATAGTGGTAGAGGTTGGTATTTCGTAATTAGCAAAAGTTTCTAAAATGCATTCATTGAATTTTGTTAATTGGAAAACAGTTATGCCTTTAAGGATTTAACAATAAATTACAGTGGCTAGACCTGAGCATTATATTGATTTTTAAATGTCAAGCAACTGATCTTTTTCTGGATTTATGCATACTATATTCCACTGGTTATGATTCTCTATATTTCTCCTTTTACTTTCTAGAGACTCCAGATTAAACAATTGTCGCTTCTCACCACTATGTCAAACAGAGTCTGTTCACAATATGTTGCATATGGGAAGGAGAAGTCAAGGCTCAGGTAAAGATGCCATATCGTCGTCATTGTAAAAGTTTGTCCCTTCACTCTGCACTCTGTATCCCTAATAGGCCTGGGAAAGAAGCTGCAGAATGCAGTCTACTAACAAACCACACAAACACTTGGGCACTTTCTCAGTCTTGCCTTCGTTTTTCTTTTACACTTAGAAATTATTTTTTGTGAGTATCACATATCATATATATTGCATAATTAACCATATGGTACACTTGCATTATTGTCTAGGAATTTACCCCAAAGGACTAGCATTTAGATGTGAACAAAGGTTAAGTTTCAAAATACTGCTGCCATATTTTTAATAAGGAAAATTTGAGATTCCCTAAATGGTCCTAGAATAGAAAATATTTCAACTGTACTATATAAACATAAAATATATCAGTGTTTCAAGACTATGCTGTAAAAATATTCTCTCTCTTTTTTCTTTTCTTTTCTTTTCTTTTTTTTTTTTTTTTTTTTTTTGTAAAAATATTCTCAATGAAAAGTATAATACATTGCGCAAAAAAAAGTCAAAGATAATACAGTAAAAGGAAAGGCACTCCATGTTTGTGGTTTGAAGATTTAAAACTGTGAAAATGCCATACTAGCCAAGTGAGGTGATGAGCTACAATACCAGCACTTAGGGGCCTGAGGCAAGAGGGTAGTTTTAAGTTCAAGGCTACCCTAGGCTATATAGAGAGTTCCAGACTAGTCTGGGCTACATAGTGAGACATTGTCTCAAAACGTAAATTAGTACATATTGAAAATAATAAATGAAACAAAATGTTGAGCTGTTTTAAAGCAATGTACATAGTCAAGCCAATCTCTTGAAGTCTTAATGACTTAAAAAAAAAAGTCTTTGTTAGTTAGCTTTCTATTACTGCAACAAATATCTAAATAATCAGCCTATACAGAGAACTGTTTGTTTTTTCTTACAGCCTTTAAGGTTTCAAGGTTTCAGTCTATAGTAAGTTGGACTCATTAATTTGGCCTCTGGTGGCACATTGGGGTGGCAGCATATGGTAGTGCAAACTACCACCTCTTAGCTAGAAGTAAATGACAAGAAGAATTGAAAAGGTTCTACTATGTCCTTTAAAAGTTAACTCCAAATGACCTAGAGACTTCCCGGGAAGGCCCGCCACCCAAGGATGCCACCACCTTCCAGCACCATCACCTGAGTTCAAAGAATTAACACATAGCTGTTTGGTGGACATTCAAGCTCCAAATGTCATCACCATCTAGAAATTAATGCTTTATCATAAGGGAACCTCAGGGGACTCCAGATAGACAAACCACTTTTGAGAAAAACAACATCAAGGCTTAAAGCAACTACCAAGAAACAGTAACCAAGTTAGTGTGCCACTGGCATGAAAAGAGAGGTATAGATCCCTGAGCAGAATAAAAGTCCCAGAATTAAACTAGTATATTTGGTTCAGTGATTTTCTACCAAGATGCTAAGTGTATGAAGCAGAGTAAAGGTAACTTCTCTAACAATGTTGAGAAACTAGATCTTCACATGCAAAACAATGAGGCTAGACTCTTAGCTCACACCATTAAAACATATTAAAAACCTAAATGTAATATCTATAATTACAAAGCTCATAGAAGAAAACAGGGCCTTGGCTTCAACAATGATTCCTCAGATCTTATCGTCAAACAGAAGCAATAAAAGCAAAACAAGAAAAACCATATCAAACTTTATAACTTCTATCCAGAGGACACAACCACCAAGGGAAACCAAAGCCAGGGAAACCACTGGCAAACTGTATCTAGACAGAAGCTAATATTCAGAACACACAAAGCATTCTATAACTGCTGACAAAACCACTGAATTAAAAGAGATATTATAAAAACATCCTAATAGACTGTGAGCTGCCATACTCCCATAACACTGGCATTGTGAACTGCTTTCAGTCCAACACAGAACAGGAGCAACGTCTCAGTGTTGAATATTTGAAAATCTCAGCTGGGGATGGTTTACTCTTGAGTATACTGTAACTTTAGTGTGTAGCATAGGTCACATGTGCCCCTTCACTTCTTGATGCCAAAGGACTACATTCTTCCTCTCAGAAGTACATCTGTAATGAAAGCTAGAAAACTAAGAATATTAGTTACCTAACAAATTCATTTTTAATTCTCTAGCCATCTCATTAAACTAGCTCAAAAAGTGCCAACTGCTACCCTGGAGGATGTTCTGCCACTAGCTGAAGAGCTTACTAAAATTTTGTCCAGATGCTGTGAGTCCACCTCAGAGGACTGCATGGCCAAGGAGGTAAGGTGGTCCATGTGATCACTGTCACGTGCTGTACTGAGAACTGTGACCTAACTGCCACACAGTCTTCTAAGTTGTTTTTCATGTGTATAGCATCCTTATAGACCTTTACAAAATATAAATCCATTCTCAACTCTGATCACAGATGAGGAAACAGATTAATGGGGGCCAATCATTTGGGACCACTCAATCAGTGACAAAATCCACATACATACAAGGACAATATTCCTGGATTCCTAAGCCTTGCACTGTGTGGAGTATCCATTACCCATACACAGTTACTCAAATTTAATTCCAGTTGTCAGTATTACATTTAAATTGGACACAATTTAAAATTCACTTATGGCATAAAGTCTTATTAGTGCTAAAACTATGCAAGCCGGGTAATGTTTTTATTATACTTTGTACAGTTTGATAAGCATATCAGATTTTTTCCTACTTTCTCAACTCGCATGATTTTCTCAAGTTGGTATAGCTTCAGATAATTACATTAGATGAAGACCAGTCTCTAAGGTCTTGTTGCCATATTTTTCCTTTTCAAACACACAATCGTGTGCATATATGCTTTGCTAATGCATGTTAATATATGATGGCCAATAGGATCCCACTGGTGTGGTTTTAAAACAAAAATCCCATATGTTCGATTTTACCAAAAAAAGACTCAGGAGCCAGATGCTGGAGTGAAAACCTGCTAGCTCAGAAAGGCAAAGAAAGCACCCAGCTGCCTTCCTATTCAGCTGAAATCCCAGAAGGAAAAAGGCCCTTCTCCTTCTCCACGCTGTCTTAAAGACTCTTCAAACGGAATCCCTCCTTTATACCTCCTGTGCATCTTTCTATCAGTCCTCCAGACCTCTTCTCACTCTGCTCTTCTTTTTGTCAACTGGTTGCTTGCTCCACCTCTTGACATAGGGTTAACTTTATTTAATCCTGTCTACAGAAAATTCTTGGATTAAAGGTCTCTGCTAGGGCTGAGCCACACCACAACTAGAAACAGGTTTTTCCAGTACACAATCACGGGGTTCACAGTGAGATCAAATATCCTGCAACACACTGGATTGCCAATTGTATGCATTACATCATCTCCTGGGGTGTATCATATCTTTAACTAGTCTTCCAGTATTGCCTCTGTGTTGGCTTTTCAGTATTTTAAGCAATGCTATACTTTCTATCACTATAGTTCTCTTTATCCTAATTATTTTAAGCATAAATTATTCTGTTTGTTTTTTATTAACATAAAGTACTGGATTTCGATGTGGACTTTTCATAAATACCACACACATATTCTCTCTCTCTCTCTCTCTCTCTCTCTCTCTCTCTCTCTCTCTCTGAGGTGAAATTGGACTTTATGTGATAAACTCTTATGTATTAACAAACTCCCTTCCTAAGTATTGCATCAATTTGGTTTCTACGAGCATTCACACTGACTTTTATGAATATCACATCAGTGCTTGAAAGGCTAAGTTCTATTTTTGGTCAGACCAACAAGAACACTAATTGTACAGACCCACCGTTCTCCCTCCTTATAGCTGCCTGAACACACAGTAAAAATCTGCAACAACTTGTCCACAAAGAACTCTAAATTTGAAGAGTGCTGTCAAGAAAGCACGCCCATGGACATTTTTATGTGCACCTACTTCATGCCGGCCGCCGAACCACTGCAATTACCGCCTATCAAGTTGCCCACAAAGAAAGACCTCTGTGGTCAGGGGACCACCCAAGCCAAGGACCAGTAAGTAGAGTGTTGTGTGATGTGTTTCTATTAAGGCAGGATGAAGGCGCCTCTGCAGAGGGCCAGACTGAAGGGAAGGAAGCTGCTGTTCCTCTTTTCAAACACAAGTCACTTTATAGGGTTTCTATAGAATTTAAGTGTTTGTTAATTGGTTTTAAATTACTCCAAGTCTTTAAACTTGGATAAGGAAGGAAGAGCCTCCTAAATCTGCCTCTTGAGATTACTGTGCATTGGCAAAGAGGCTTAGCCTTGAGAATAACAACACTGCCTTACTTAGTGCAGAGGTGGCCACTAACAAAGGCACCTAAAGCTGGCCAGTGGTGGCACATGCCTTTAACCCTAGCACTCAGAAGGCAGAGGCAGGCAGATCTCTGAGTCTGAGGACAGTCTTGTTTACAAAGTTGAGTTTCAGGACAGCCAAAGCTACACAGAAGGAAACCCTATCTTGAAAAACAACCCCAGCCCAGCATGGTGGCTCATACCTATAATCCCAGCACTTGGGGAGTTAAAGGCAGGCAAATCTCTGTGAGTTCAAGGCCAGCCTGGTCTACAAAGTGAATTTGGGACAACAAGGCTATGCAGAGAAACCTTATCTCAAAAAAAAAAAAAAAAAAGAAGAAGAAAGAAAGAAGGAAGGAAGGAAGGAAGGAAGAAAAAAAGGAAAGAAATACTCCTAGTAGGTCAACATAAATAGTTTATAGGATAAAATGTTCCATGCGTATAATGGCAACATTAATGTATAGCATTTCATCTCCCAGTTTGACTATATTCTATTCCAAGTCACAAGTCACAAAAAATTAAAAGTTTATCAAACTTTTGGGAAATAACCATTTGATAATAAGTAAAACCTCAAATTTAGAATGTTCTTTTCTTAACAGTATTGAAATTCACTGCCACTTAAAAAGACACTAAATAGAAAGAAATAGTGAAACAAATATACAATGTGATATATACATACATACATATAATGAATATCTCCACACTTGTACCATGAAAATTATTTATAAACAGCTTGAAAAGGGCTACTAGGATGTCAGTTGCCCATGTAAGAAAGCAGACTTTAGACAGAACTAAAACAAATTACATTTTTCTTATAAATAATAATTGATTTGATAAATTCATAGAAAGCAATTAGGTAAGCCAAAATGGAAGACTTTGCATAAATTTACATATGAAAAACTTCCTCCGAAGTATCCAACTAGCATTAGCCATGGGGGAGAACTGGGTTATCCTCACATACAGGACATGTCCATATAAGTGAGCTTAAAGTGCTGTGATATGTTTATGTGTTATATGTTACATGTGTTATATGTGTTCAGTTATTAAACCGAGCATTAATAAAATATTTTCACGAAAACATTGTCTAATCTAAAGCTACTCTACAAGGAGTCAGTTTGTATTAAGTCATTTAAATATAATGCTCTACAAACAACAGTGAGAGGACTCAGCAGGTTGCATTGATGTATTTATTCACACACGTGCATATAGAACACAGTAATAATCAAAGGAAAAGATGCCGTGAATTTGGAAGGGAGTAGGGGAGACATGGGAAGGGTTTAGGGGGAGAAGAAAGGAGAAAAGGATTATACTTTAAATAAAATTAAAATAAATTAACAAATAGCAAAAAATCCAGGCATGCCAGTCAATGCTTGAAATCTTAGCACTAGGAAGATCGAGGCAGGAAGTGAGACAGAGGTTTCAAGATGAAGGACCCACCAGCTATGCTGTAAGTTACAGAGTGAACTGGGATGCTCGGTGTAAGACTGCCCCAAACAGAGCAACGGGGCGAGTGGAAACCGAGCAGAAACAAGGTGCTCGCTCTGCCTCTGTGGTAGATTATTCCATCTCCGATTCTGGACGCCCCCCAGACACACCTTGAAAAGCATCCTCTCTTTTTCTGCCAGGTATACATTTGAACTAAGCAGAAGGACTCGGGTTCCTGAAGTATTCCTCAGCAAAGCGCTGGGGACCACGCTGAGAACCCTTAGTGAGTGCTGCGACAACACTCAGGACTCCGTGACCTGTTTTAGCACTCAGGTACACTTCTCTAAGTTTCTTTATCAATAACACGGGCCACAATTGGCATACTGAAGTTTACCGATCAAACCTGATCCACTGCATACTTATGTATGCCCTGCAAGCTAACAGTGGAAACACAAGTTTGTGGTATTATTTGTATTTACTAAGGGCAAAAAGTCAAAAGAAGATTGGTATTTCGTGATGTTGAAATTAAGTAAAATTCAAATTGCAGTGGCCATCGAGTTGCATTAGAGCACACTATGCATGTTGTTTGTATGTCATATATGACCTCTACCGTGCGGAGTAAGATATATCTATAATAGAGATCACATATAACCTACAAAAGCTAAAATCGTTACTAACTGGCTTTATGGAAAAAAAAAGAAAGAAGTATTTGCTGATGCCTGGGGTAGGGACATAGAATTCTGATCTACTGGCTTCATGGGACAGTATTTCCACACAAGGGATGTTGATGAGCAATATTTTTTTCCAGAGTCCACTACTGAAGAAGCAATTAACTTCTTTCATTGAAAAGGGGCAGGAAATGTGTGCAGACTATTCTGAGAGCACATTTACTGAGTACAAGAAAAAGTAAGTGGCTTCATACTCCAAATGTGTCTATTGCGCTTGTCTCATTCTTGGGATTGAAGAGTGCAAGTGAGCATGTAGGATGTAGTGAGTGGAAGATAGAGAAGGGTTGGGATTTTAAAGGCTTTAAATGGTGATGATAACTCTTTTCTGGAGGTACTGGGTATGCCATGGCCACTAGGTGAGGGGCCAATTAGAACACAGCCAAAAGAATAAAAATTATCCGTGGGGATTTGACTCAACATGGCCACAGGAGCATATGCTTGGCCAGTATCCATGCCCCTGGACATACCTGCCGACATTTGTTCTCTGACAAGAACAAAGGTTTTCTGCTGGCCTGATGCCAACCATCACTAGTGTGTGTTCCTTATAAACTGGAAGTAAAACATACCAACCACATGTCACAACCATTGTTGGTCTCAAATGAAGAGGAAACAGTCCACTGTAAGTAGACATCAACAATAAAATAGCTGGCCATAAAAATATGAAAGACATGGTATTTGTTGGGTTCTTGGGGGGGGGGGGTATCTCTATCCTATAATCATTTTAAAAGCGAATTAGTGAAACACCTGGCAACAAGAGCCAACGGATGCCGGTCCCATTTCAGTTCAATCTGCGTAGTGAGTTCCAAAGTCAGCAAGCTGAGGCACAAAGAGGAGAAAGCATAAAAGTGAAACCAAGGCCAGTGAAGGACACATTTTTAAAGAAGCTTGAAATTTAACACTGGAGAAAAGTGAAACGCCAGGGAAAATAGAAAAAGGCATCACTTGTGTTGTAATAACGAGCAACCAAAAGGAGCAGCAACTGGCTTTCAAACTCAGCGGCAACTTCCGTTTGCTTGAACAACTTTGAACAAGGCATAGATTTCAATTCTAACTTCAGCATGGCTCACCCAGAATCCACTCCACGATTAGGGTTTCTATTTCCACTGTACATGATCTGAAATAGCTGTTATTTTGTTTAAGCAGTGTTTCTACAATACCTCCAGCTCAACCTTACAGAGAACTGTTTTGTTTTGTTTTGTTTTGTTTCAGGCTGACAGAGCGACTGAAGACCAAAATGCCCAATGCCTCCCCAGCAGAGGTGCAAGACGTGGTGGACAAGCACTCAGACTTCGCCTCCAAGTGCTGCTCCATAAACTCACCCCCGCTCTACTGCAGCTCACAGGTAGGAAAGCCTCACCACTGTTTCAAGGAGGCAAGAGTCCTCCAAAACTCCAGCGTCCTCCTGACTGTTCCGAATGTTCCTAAAGTGTGCACATGTGACAGCCTTTCCTGAACGGTAGTGACCTTGCTAGTTGTCTTAGGAAAGGAAGTAAGAAAAATAGTTTCCAGGTGGCACTCTCCGAGAAGTAAAGAGAGATGTCTGCAAAAGTATTAAGTGCAGCAAGCTTTAAGAAACAAGGTTTGTCTCGTCTTTGTTGGGTGGGTGCGGGGTCCTTGGTTGCTGTCACCCACTCTGAGTAGACTGATAAACAGAAATGCTTGTAGAAAAGCAGCATCGGCCCATTTTCTTGTATTTTAACTATAAAAAGCTACATCTAATTTGCTTTAATATAATAAGAAAATGCCACATAAGAATTATTTTTGTAAAGAAAAAATGTTAATGTTAAAATGGTAATCATTTTTAAACACATCATCATTTTTCAACTTTGTACGAGAGATGACCTGTATGTAGTGTTTCCCTATTCACTACTACTAAGGTGTCTTGGTTGTCTCTTATAGGCTGCAGCGGGAAGCCCAGTTAACTGTGTTACCTCACTGACATTAGACCTGGGCTATACTGTCTTCCAAGATGCTGAGGGACTTTCCTCATATCTCAGTTAACAGCTCAGAGTCTGCTTGACTCCACCAGATTGTGTTGGTTGTTGACAGAATTTAAGAGTGCCATTTGCACTCATTGTGCCTATTGCTCTCCAGCTGCCACTTAACTTATTACAAGAGACCAAAGGTCAGAGCAACACTGCATTTTGTTTTGACCTTAATTGAATGTACAATAGTTCTGGGACTTTTGCTATTCCCCACTCCATTTCTGGACCTTGGTGAGAATAATCCAGCAAAACACATCTGCCTCATGGTGTCAGAAAACAGCTGCAATTGATAGAGTTGTTCACTAAAATCAAGTAAACAGAAGCAACTGCTGGACTGGCAGTCTCAGTGATGTATGCTCTCTACCTGCCTTGCTCTTTCCAACTGCGTACTCTATATGACATACTGCCTTTAGGTTAATATGATTCTTGGTAGAGATTTTATGATATGTTAAACAAAATAGCAATAGCTCTCTGCGTAAATACTTATAGAATAATCTAAGGCAACTATATACATTTAAATACATGCTATAAATGAACTAAATGAAACAGATCATACAATGTCCTGGGAACCACGTATTTCTTAGCTTCCTGCTTCTTTTTTCTTCATGCTATTGTCATAGATTTCCATATAACCAAAACTACCTAGTCATGACAAAAGGAAAGTGTTGATACCAAAAACAATTATTAACCAAAAATCCAAACTTACTATTATTAAAATATTAACAGCAAGGTCTGTACCATGTTGGTAGTGCTTACTCTAAATTCCATCAAATTCCCTTCCTTGAGTAAGACCCCTTTTCCTTTTTGCTGAATCTGTCCAATGTATACTAAAGTTGTTTTCCCTTATGTCAAAACTAATAAATGTAATGCTTTAAATACTTCTTTAGAATTTTCTTTCTCCCCTTTCTTACTATTCTCTTGGCCAAACAGTTTCCCTGTCTTCTGATTCCCTATAATTCTCTGAATCACTCAGCTCTTGGGTCAGGACTGTTGGCGTGACTGTGTTGGTAGTGATATGTCGTCATCAGAAACCAGACGATACCACTACCAAGCCAGTCACACCAACATCCTTACAGTTAAACTCGACAAATATCGTTCCATCTCATCGGCCTCCTTTGTGATACATGTGGTACCCACAACTATTCCTTCCTCTTTGAAATGATGTGCTGTGTGTGCGCTCATGCGTGCATGCACACGTGTGTTCTGGTGTCCACATGAATATATGCGTGGTCTTGGTTAGGCAAGGCTGGCAAGAGAAGGCAGAACAGAACTGAACCGATGTGAAGCATGGCGAGCAACAATGACAATGAAGGCCTGCATTTTGGCAAGAGTCTTATTCCCGGACAAGGTTTCAAAATGCAGTGAGTCTTTCATGATCAAGTAGCCTACAAGTAAAGCACTGATACACTACAGAACATTCTGTTTCTTCTTCAGATTGATGCTGAAATGGGACACATCCTGCAGTCCTGAAACAGTACATATGTACTGCCTTGCGTAAGTACATTTAAAACACATCACGATAGAATCTAGAATTTTTTTCACATATTTTATGAGTCGTAGAATAGGATGCAAACTTTACCAAACTTATCCAACCTACTTACTATCTATTCCAATTCATTTTTCCAGTTGAGCCTTGAGGAAATCTTAAGTGCTTACAAAGCACACAGAGAGCTTCTGGCGTATTTAAGATTAATTCCAGTTTCTGACGTCTCCAGCCTAGAGCTTCACCCATCAGAATGATGTTATGTAGGATAACTACACCATAAATGTCACACAAGGGGCCCTCATGCACAGCAAGAGGAAAAACAGGTTAAAGATGGGCCAATTGAGCATTAAAATTCACAGCAGAGTTCTCCATTAACCGCACCACGTGCTTCCTTCAGCAGTTCCACTTTCAACCATTTAAAAGTGACCAATGAAGATATTTAAATTGCAAAACTGTAATTGGACATAACCTATGCTTTAAGCTGAAAATGATCTCAGCCCTATACATTCTGACAAAAGTTTTTTTTTAATCTGTTATTTGGTTTTGTTTGAAACAGGGTTCCTCTGTGTAGCCCTGGCTGTCCTGGAACTTACTAGGTAGACGAGGCTAGTTTCAAACTCAGAGATCTGCCTGCGTCTGCCTCCCAAATGCTGGGATTAAAGGCATGTGCTTGGCAAAAGTTTTTTCCCCCAGTTCAATTGTGTTCATTAAAAACAATTACAGTTGAGATTTTAAGATGTTATAAACAATGATTTGTATTAGTCAGACTTTTCATAGAGTTGGTAAGAAATAAAATAAAATCATTTCTAGAACCATATAAATTAAAAGCCCCAGTCCAGTTATCTGTTTTTCTCAACTTGAAGCCATTGATCCATATTACCTATAGATCAGGTTCCCTTCTTTATAAATGGAAGTTTCAGTATCTACTTCAGCATTAGTGTCTAGTAAAACATAGTAAGGTAAATGACAGCAGGGTCCCAGACTAAGAATGCATTTCCACTAGTATCTACCTTCCCAAGAACAAAAATGCATGATGTCATAAAATAAAGTAAATTCTCTATATTCTGAAGAATAGAACTGAAAGGATGAGTTATCCATGGTGTGTATGTTATAGAGTTAATAGTATCTGGACCACTGCTGATATATTATCTACACCCCATTTAAGTGAACTCAGTTTGTTTCCATCATAATTTGTATATAATAATCTACGTAGATTGAAGAATCCAAGTACATTATTGCTACTTTCCAAGCCATCCTTCAAGGCATATGAAGTTTTAATTAAGAATCAGGTTGTTTAGAAAGCCTTATGATCATTTCAGCTTGAATCTGTTTTTATGATGGAGTCGGGGGTGCTGTCCCCAGTAGCTCATTGTATATTTTATCAACATTTTAGAAGGATAATTTTAGATTCTCAGAGGACATATTGAAACAGGAGAAAATAGCCATTTAAGAAAGCAAGGTAGGGTAGATGAGATGGTTCAGCGTATAAAGGTGCTCGTTGCAATACCTGACAATGTCAGCTAAGTTCCCACCACCAACATGGCAGACTCCTCCAAGTTGCTCTTTGACATCCACACAAGTGTATCCTGGCCTATGAACTCCCCATAAACACAACATAAACAAGTATATTTTAAAAAGAAAGAAAATTAAGCAACATTGAGCTGATATACTTCAAGAGAGTTCCTTTTAACCTGACAACTTTCAGGAATATTTTAATGCTAACCAAATCAAGAGATAAATTCACTTAACACAGTAACACATGAATGAAGATTCTAAAATGCTGATTTTCCTGGTTGATAGTAATTATCTTCATCTTCTATAGACTTTTTGTGTCATCCTCCTCAATTAGCATTATTTCTTTAACCTTTAAATAATCTTTTAATTTCTGCACCATGCAATTATATGACCACTGAGACACATTTCGATCACCCAAAAAGAAACTGAAAAGTCATTTACACTGTCTTCCATAAATTTATGCAAAATGCATTAAATGTTTCAAACCCAATTTTAGCAATGTCCTGCTAGGCATAAACACAATCTACAATGAAGAGTTACTAACAGTCAATTGTTATCAAGGTAATTTTGTGGCATGGAAAAAGAGTTACACTTTACTTACAAGGTTATAGCGGATGGAGGCATCATGACAGAGCAACAATACTACAACCCAAGCTTTTCTATTAAATTTCAAACAGCAACCAATACATTGTGATTCTTAGAATCCAGGAAAAAAATTGGGGTGCTATTCAATAACTCTGGAGTCATTCCACCAACAGGAAACTGCCCAGAGATGACTGAGTCCTGCCATAGCCACCCTGCACCCAGTTTTCTACTCAGTGATATCAGACAAAATGTTGACTATTTCCCCTTAAACAGATCAGTCTTTTCATCATATCTTAAATTGGAATATATACATTTTTTTTCTACATTTTTGACACCCTAACACTGTCAAGGTTACTTTGACTGGTCACCTAGTTCCTTTTCAGTGAACGCCCACTACTCTCTAGTAGAGACTAGAATGCAAACTGAAGTCTTTTGTCTCTAGGTGTTCTCATCCCCAGCTACACCTCTGATTTATGTCATATACAGCCAACAGACACAATCTATCTCATACTTTAAAGTGTCATCATAGCTGGAGCTGTCATCTTGACATTTATCCTCTTAGGTGAGCCTTCAAGCCCCCAAACTGATGTTCTATTGGATATGGAGTAAATTTTTCGGTCTTACAATTTTTTCTGGAAGAAATTAAATTAGTGTTCCTAGGAATGCCAAGATAAGAGTTGCTTCCTCCTATAGGTGAAAAATATTTTATATACTGGAATCAAACTTCACACAAACTGCTCGCCATATGACAGAGTGCCAAGAAATGACACTTAGGTTGTATATATTCGTGTCTTCTGTCTCATCCTTTCTCCAAGGCATAAACTCTGTGAACATAGTAGCAAATAAAGATTTTCTTTCTGAATAACTTAGAAAAGAAAAAAGAACAAGGGCAAATGTATTTTGCCATAATACATACAAGATTTTTATATGCAACAAACAAATAGCAACAACAACAACAACAAAACAAAACAAAAACCCATCTCATACCCAATAGTGTCTTACTAAAGTGAAAAACACTGAACTGTTATCTCAATCCTATGATCAGAGACATTAGTGTCCAGTTTCCCATAAGTTTACCAAAATAACCAAGATAATCATCTTATTAGAAGAAAAGGTTTGTTTCATCTCACTGTCTAAGGTGTTCTATGCCATAAGTCTCACATGACCCCACCTGCCTCTGTGCAGGTGTCAGATGGCAGCCATGGGGAGCACATGGCATAGCAAACTGCTGAATCAAAGGAGAAAAAGCAGGAGAAAGGCCTAGTGTCCACCCATATTCTTCTTTAAGGGAACACTGATCCTTAAGACCTAAGGGCCTCCTACTGTAGCAAGGCTCAATCTTTTCCCAATATGCCACACTGGGACCTGTCCTAATCAGGGTTCCTATTGCTATGATGAAACACCATGACCAAAAGCAAGCCAGGGAGGAAAAGGTTTATCTGGTTCGTGCTTCCACACTGTGGCTCATGACTGAAGGAAGCCAGGACACATGTGGCATGAACCTAGAAACAGGAGCTGATACAGAGGCCTTGGAGGGGTGCTGCTTACTGGCTTGCTTCCCATGCCTTGCTCAGCCTGCTTTCTTATAGAACCCAGGACCAGAAGCCCAGGATGGCTTCACCCACAGTTGGCTGGGCCTCCTCACTGATCACTAATTAAGAAAATGCCCTACAGGCTTGTCTACAACTCAACCTTATGGAAGTATTTGCTTATTTAAAGTTCCCTCCTCTCACAAACTTTAGCTTGTGGTAAGTTGACATAAAACAATCCCCATGACCTCTGTGGGATAGTCAAAACACAAACTATACCAATGGCTGTTATCTATTGCTTCTCTTTATTCCTGTAGAGCAGGCAGTCACACCAGCCTCACTGGATCATGTACTAACGTACCTGGGCATGGCAATTTTTGCTTTGGGAATTGAGAACTTCTTACTTTTAAATTCTAAACACCCCTTCCCTCCTGTGGGCTTTACGGGATATATGGGTCATGCTAGACAGGTTTACCTTTACCATAAAAGCAAAATAAAATGGCCTTGTATACATCTGACGTTTCCCTAATGCACCATTTATTCCCATTTTCTCACAGACCTATAACTGGCCACTGATAGCCAAATCAAGCCAAGACCGCAGAGCTGGTTTTCCGGGAAGACCACCAAGATAATTCCATTTTCGCCAGCTACAATGTTTGTACTAAAATAAATAAATAAATAAATAAAAAGAAATGCAGTGCAAACTCTAAGTACAATGGAGAGTGGTGTTTATCTTGAGAATGGTCCCTGGGAGGTCCACACAGCTCTAGCCAGCCACAGAAGCCAGGCTTCTCACTAGACATCTGCTGCTTCTCTAAAAGACTCCCACCATCAGCATCAACTCTGCGAGCCCCAGCAGGCTCAGCTCCATTCCCTGACCATTTTTCAGAGTTCATAGGAACCATTAAGGAAAAGTTAGTTTGCTTGCTAACAATCAAGATCCCTCCTAGGAAAACCCCTCTTATGTCCAGCTGCAAGCGGCAGCAGTTAATTCTGTAGTATCTATAAGCCTTGCAAATGAAAATTCTCCTGAGCATGAGTGGAGAGGGGGGAGGTTTGGCGCTCTCTCTCTCTCTCTGTCTCTCTCTCTCTCTGTCTCTCTCTCTCTCTTTGTCTGTCTCTCTCTTCTCTCTCTCTCTCTCTGTCTCTCTCTCTCTCTCTCTCTCTCTCTCTGTCTCTCTCTCTCTCTCTGTCTCTCTCTCTCTCTCTCTCTGTCTCTCATTTTGGTTTAGGTTTTTATTTTTGCTAATGACTCCTAAGAACAATTTAGCAACCTAAGTTATGGAATATCACAAGTTTTCAGTTTAGCTTGATTTGCAATGTACTTAAAATATGCATGAATTTCTATGTGTGTGTTCTTTGCTCTGAGAAAATGAAGGTGCCCTGGTTCTATATTCTTCCTGGAAGACAGATATATTTTTGGATAAATATATCTGAGAAGCTAATAAAAGCCAAGGAAAATCATCTCCTTTAATTGCAGTAGGGAATTTGAAGTCACCTCATGGCAGATATAGTTACACAGTAAAAATGAAATGTATTATACGGCATATGTAATCAGAATTAAGTTCAGCACAATCAGTTCTTCATTCTCCAAGACTTTAAGTCCAACACAAGAATTTCATTAGTCAGCCTGAGTGAAGTTCCTGCACCATTGCCAACAGAATGAAACATCTATAGCACCTGTGGTGGAAAGGGTATTCCACTTTGGTGAGATACAAGGGTCCAACATGAGAAATTAACTTCAAATGGAGAAGTCCTTGAAGGTTACAATGTAAAAAACCATCTCTCCACTACATAACTAGGCAACATTTTAGACTTTTGAAAAATTCTCTTTCACAAAACCAAATCCTTACTAAGGTTTCAAATAACTCCAAGTAGTTGATCATTGATAAAACATGAGAGGACAGACTCCAAAAAGAACTAGTGCTCAAGATCATAGGAGGCAAAAAGCAGGACAGATAGTCCCCCAGTTAACAGTGTATGTGAGATTAGTGGCCATGTTTGAAGGACAGATTCTTGAATTACATTTCTTTTGAAAATATACCTCCTCTTTGGAAAGCCATGGTTTACTATATATAAGTCACCATTTCCCAAATTTATTTATGCATTGACCAGAATTTCTGCTCTGTCAATTTGGGGGAAAAACCATGCCCTGTTTGTAGATGAGAAATTGCATTCATAAGTCATTTGTGAATGGATGCAAACAGCTCCAGTTTAGTCAAGTATTTATTTTTATTTATTTATTTTTTCATTTTTTATTTAAAAGAATGTCTTATATATATATATATATATATATATATATATATATATATATATTCATATTACATCTCAATTGTTATCCCATCCCTTGTATCCTCCCATTCTTCCCTCCCTCCCGCTTTCCCCTTATTCCCCTCCCCTATGACTGTTTCTGAGGGGGACTTCCTCCCCTGTATATGCTCATAGGGTATCAAGTCTCTTCTTGGTAGCCTGCTATCCTTCCTCTGAAAAAAGAAAAAGAAAAAGAAAGAAAGAAAAGAAAAGAGACCATAGTTTTGTAGTTAGGTATTTTTATGCTTGATCAGGTAGAACTGAATCCTTTTGTGACCAAGTAGGCAATAAAGTTTACATAGCTCGCCAAAGTGGTATTTTCACTATTTTTTATTGAGCTCATCTCCACTGTTTTCTTATGTTAAGAGTCACTGGGTTGAATGTTCCATCACTCTAGTATGAGGTTTAGGTATAGCTATTATGTTCCTAATCACTTCCTTGTGGTCCCACCTCCTATGAAGCAGTAGTCTTTTGATAGGATAGCCTCTCAGTGCTGCCTGACACTAAGGGGTGATTTTCCATCTTTATCTACTGTCAACTATACATGATTCCACTAGGCAATTTGTTTATATGAGCTTTCAATGATTTATAACTTTAGGCATCAACTTTATCTGAAACCTCACTATATAGGAAAAAAACAAAGTTCTATTTTGTTTCTTTAAAAATGACATAAGTTATGCCAGGGTTGTTCTCCTAGGAAATGACAGAGGATAAATTTGTTTTAAAGTATTGACTTATCCCATTGTGAAGCTGGTAAGTCGGCCGTCCATAAGGCAGGCTGACAGTATAGACACTGTGGAAGGATTTCCATGTCACAAACTTGACGTACAGTTCTCTCTTGCCTGGAAACTTCTGTTTCATCTTTTAAGGTGTTGCAACAAATTGGATGACTCTCTCCTTTACTTAAGTTGGCTGACGGTAAATGTTAATCACACTACAACATCTATGTCTTTCACCAAATTCTCACCAAAGCCCGCTCAGCCTGATACATAAAAGTCAACAAGCACACAAGCTCTCTGATGCTGTGCTTTGTAGACTTTAGTCTTTTACATTGCAGTATTAACCTACCATGCTTTCTGGATGCTTAGAGCATCACACAGGTGGTTCCCACATGAGACCTAATAGATTTAAAATGCTCTCCACAGGGACTAGCTTATTATTATCTCAGGATGAAATTCTTCAGAATCCATGTTCCCTATTCTGAATATTTAGATGTTAAATAACGGGGAAAGCTTTTATGCCTTTAAAATCATGGAAAATAATCTCAAGTAATACAAGAATTTGATCTGACTTGACATTTACCAATTTCCATGGGGAAAGAAATAGCTAGAAGGAACCAAAGGGGTTTGGAAGGTTGCTCGTTCAGTCGGTCCCCCTTCATAGAACCCCTCTGTAACAGAACTCTGCCTCCCATTAGAAATCTGAAATACAAAGTTCTCCTTCCCAACCCCTTCCCCCCAGACACTCAAATTCAGTTAGGCTTGAGTAAGCCCCACCATACCACCACATCTCAGCCAAACTAGACAAGTAAAAACTCCAGAGAGCAGTGAGTTCATCGCTACCAGCTGTTGGCTTAGTGGCTGGGCATACCTCAGGCAGGGGTGAGCATACCCAGCTAAATTATCTGCAGCTGCCACTGCATTGCCAACACTCATCCTTAATGACAGACTGACACTTTCATCTTCCACTAAGCCTTCCCAACGGTGGGTCATCAAACCAGAATATTTCCTTTCCCACAGGTTATTTCCTTCTTGGTTATTTCTTGTAAGATTAGAAAATTTATTTTTTTCCCATTAGAAAAGCACATACTTAAAATTGTTCTTTCCACTCACCACTCCAACAGCCCAGCAGTGCTCCTAATTTCTTTTCTTTTTTTTTTTTAACTAGTTACTTAGATAGTCAGTGGTTCTGAACCATGCCGTCTCTCCAGCCTGAGCTCTCCCACTTTTATAACTAAAGTTTACTGGCAAGTATCTGCTACCTGTCTATAGATCAAGGATAGAGATTTTTATATTTTTCCAACCTATAAGAAAGTTTTTTGAGGTACAAATTAAATGCTTCGCCCCATAGTCTTCAACGTAAGAAGAATGGATTATTGTAGTTGTGTAGTTGCGTAGTTGAAATCAAGTCCTTTGCCTCCACCCTGTGGATGACATGTTTAAATGCAGGTGACTACAGGAAGGGATTCTGAAATAATCTTTTCCATTATTCTAAATTTTACTTATTTTTTTAAAAATACTATAGAAAGTATTATGCTTTATTAATTTGTTTTGATGATTTTTTTTCCTCTCCTCTTCTCCCAGTCCCCTTGTCCTGCCTGGTACCCTTCCTCCCAGTAGCCTCCTTTTAGCTATCATGCCATATGTAGTCTATCTACCCAGTTCCTCACTATTTCTCTTTTCTCTCACCTTTTCTCCTTCTCATTTTCATTGCCTGTACCCATATTCACACATTTTTCAGATGATTTAATGTTGCCTATTTTATTAAGCTATGTCTTAACATTTATATATAATATTTATTTATATATTATAGAATATAGAACAACATAATATAATTATATTATACATATTTATTTATATCTAGTGTACATGTATTATACACACACACTCACATAACACGTATACATAAATGTTAAAATAGACCTTAATAAAATAGTCAATACTAAACCATCTAAATATATTTTGCATTATAACTTTACAAAAGCATGAAAAGCAGCTAACAAGAAAGAAAATTTCCAACTTTATTCTCTAGTTTTTAATAATTATTGTCAAATTGACCACTTTGTACTCACAAAGCAAATGTGTTCCCCTCAGATTCTTTTACTTACCTTCTGTTGCTAAGATTCTTTAAAGTTTTATAAAGCATTCGGTCTCTTTTGTCACTTAAAAGATAGCACTGCTTGACTGGGGAGCTAGCCAGTGGTAGTGCATTTTCCTAGCATGCAGGAGGCTCTAGAGTCACTCTCCAACACAACGACAAAACTCCTTACCAGTATAAGATGATTTTAAAAAGTTATTTAAATGATACTAACGCTTCACTTTTTATAGACTTCATTTTTTTTTATAGTGCTTTCCAACGTGTGACCGCATCTAAAATTCATCACAAATACCCGAAGATAACCCAGGTCCTATGACACGGAACTTTCAGGCAATTGTGCTATCAGTGAGATAACCCACTAACAGTGGCATGTGCTGGTGAAAAGCAATGATCGATTGATCCAAGAGAACACTCAGCACTTCCTGTGGATCAGCTGCCCTCTGTCACTGTCCTGTGAAGCACCAGCTAGCAGCTTGTTGGCCCTGAAAAGAGCACTTTAAGACAATAACAACTATGAAACAGTTAAATAGCAAACAGCAACAAACCAAGCCGAGGGTAGCCGGGCCAGCATGTCTGCAGTAATTGCAGTCACAATGTGACCAACAGAAGGAAGCCTTCTTAAACACTATCCCATTCACGTGCTCAGCCCTGAGGCTGGAAAGGGTCAAGTGGCTGGAGTCTGGAATACTTAAGGCTCCATGGTGGTCTCTCTCCACAGCAGCTGCAGGCCAGCCAGGCATTTCACGTGGTGGCTGAAGGCTCCTGGACTGAGCTTCCTACGGCAGTTTTCCTTTCTAATTGAGTTTCAGATTGCGTTCTTTCCATCTCTATTCTAGTCACCAGCTAAGTGCAAAGACTAATCCAAGCCAGGGGAAGGAGAAACTGGCTGCGCATGTCGAAAAGGGAAGTAGCAAAGAGTGTACAGTGTTTCAACGCTAGCACGTATACAGTGTGTCCACTAACGCTTGCGGTAGGTAGTGCTAGTGTCCTCAGGGCACAAGTGGGCTAATTAGCCCTCTGAAGGTTAGTTGTTAGGAAACACACACACCAAACAGTAGAAGAACACACTGGAGCTCCTCATTGGAGCTTATGTTCTCTACCTGCCCTCTCAACACTGAAACTGGTGGCTGGGTATATGCAGAAAATGTTGAGCGGTGCTTTGACGTCCACTACAACTTTGCAGAACACAGATCTTTAAGCAGTTCCAGAGCTTCTAGTCAGCATTTACCAAGCTTGGCCCTAAGTAGTGAGCTGGCTTATGGCCTGTCTTTATGCAGACAGACATGGAGATGAGTAAACCAGGGAGGGACAAGGGAGTGGACATCAGGGGTGCTGGAGGATCACTGAGAATAAAGGAGAGGAAAGCTGGCTCACTGCAGTTTCCCAGACTCAAATACAGGATGGTTCTCTCCCTCCCTCTCCCTCTCTCTCTCCCTCCTTCCCTCCCTCCCTCTCTCTCTCTCTCTCTCTCTCTCTCTCTCCCCCCCCCTTCCTCTCTCCCTCTTCTTCCCTTCTTCTCTCTCTCCCCTCCCTCCCTCCCTTCCTCCCTCCCTCTCTCTCTCCCTCCTTCCCTCCCTCCCTCCCTTCCTCCTTCCCCCTCTCCCTCCTTCCCTCCATCCCTCCCTCCCTCCCTCCCTCCCTCCCTCCTCTCTCTCTCTCCTTCCTTCCCTCCATCCCTCCCTTCCTCCTTTCCCCTCTCTCTCCTTCCCTCCCTCGCTCTCTCTCTTCCCTTCCTCTATCCTTCTTCTTCTCTTCTTCCCTCTCTCACCTTCTCTCCCCTACCTTCCTTCCTTCCTCCCTCCCACCCTCTCTCCATCCCTCCCTCTCTCTCCTTCCTTCCTCCCTCTCCTTCTCTTTCCCCTTCCTCCCTCCCTCCCCCTCTCCCCTTCCTCTCTCCCTCTGTCTCCTTCCTCCTCCCTCCCTCTCTCCTCATCTCTCTCTCCCCTCCCTCCCTCCATTCTCTCTTTCCCTCTCCCTCCCCACCCCTTGCTGTCTGTTCCAGGCAGGAGTCCATTCACTGTCACTTCTCCACCTGTATCTCACCAGCCAAGTTGATTCTTCCGAGTTTCCCTTTAAGAGTTCACAACACAAACAATGCCACCATCACTGGTCTCTCCCTATAAGTTGTTTGGCTTAGTGCTTTGTTAGAGCTTGCTCGTGATGGGTGGAAGGTGACATATCACATCATTAAAATAAATCACTCTGCCACCACCATCTACTCAATCAGGCTCTGGAAAATCTATTTGGGCAAACAGGAAGGAGGCAAATGGTGGCTTACAGGGCCCTCTATCACCGGCTCTGGACTCCTCCTTATCATGCCGGCAATCATACTTCTACACAAACCTTCCTGAAGGGCTCTAAGGCCCTGAAACCCCGCCATGGTCCCCTCATTTTATATTATCTTTCAATTCTTTTCAGTGCATTTGTGTTTCTACACTTGATGTATTTAATCTCCAAATTTGGTCTAATAATGTCAAGCCATTTAAATGTATTATTCTCTTTTCCAGAAATATTTGCTTTTGAAAAAAACCATGTGAGCTGGAAGAAGAAGCCAAAGGAGCCCATATATTATAAGTTTTTGATGTGCACAGATGGAAAAAGGCATTATAAACCAGGATACTCCCCCAACCAACTCCTAAGAGATGCACAAGTGCTTTCTGTTCAGCATCCTTGTCAGATCCTTTCCACCTGACAAGGCTCTTGCCTTAAACAGAAATGTTCCAAGCGCTCCCCAAGGCCTGTCCTTGAAGACGTCAATTCATAGAAATGTGTAAACACATGGCATACAAATACTTTCCTAAGTTGTTTTGGGACAGGAACAATGGGGATGAGGTTCAAAACTACTTAGCAACTGGCATGGCATCTGCCCTCACTAACCAGAGTAGGACACTGAGAGTAAGGAGACATGGTGGCCATGAGCAACTGGTTCTGTCATAGGGAGGACACTAAGGCTGCTCAGCAACAGAGTAGCTAAGAGATCTGGGGGACTCCTTAGAGAAAAGAGGGCAGAAGAGAAAGTGGGACGATCCGGGTACACTTCACTCACCCAGGAAGTTCCTACGTCAACACTTTTATCTTTATGCTCAAAGTTCCAAACATAACAAGGCACTCCTAGTGCGGGTGAGATAGTTCAAACATACTTGAAACCAAACAAGGAATTCCTAAGGAGGCCTTTAAAATTTACTTCCCATATCAGCAATCTAGGAAGTAGTTCAAGAAATAAGCTTAAATACTATAATATTCATCCCATAAAAATAAATAGCCAGTTTAAAATGAAAATAAAGGTTGGTAAACTTATTCTAGAGGCTAAAACTCATTTTAATCTATAAGATTTTCTAAACTACCTCAGGAAACACATACTTTGCTGTCCTTTGTAAGTTTCCAGCTATGCAGTTTGAAGCTAAGCCAACAGTCACACAGAACCATAACTTGAGTTATTTCTGTGTTAAAAGCAGAGACTCACAGTGAGAGCAAGCTTTAACAAGTGGCTCAAAAGGCTGAAATGAGGGCTCAGTAACTTGATTTGATTCAAATAACTTCATTACTCTCATCCACTGGCTATTCCAGAGTCAGTTTTTAGTGGCACAGCCGCATTGCAAAGCATTTCCAGGAGTCTTGATCAGACACAGTGGACAAGTTCCTGGCAGGTGAAAATACTTTAAACAGCACTGTTGTCACAATTTGGGCAGAATTCTACTTACAGAAAGGATACACACATCTTTTTTTTTTAATTCTTTCATTCCTTCTTATCCCTGAAGCACAACTATCAAACTAAGGAATGTTGTGGTCTTGATACTTCTATTAAAAAGTACCAATTCTTTCAGGAGTCTATGACACTGGTCACTCTAGCTTCTGCAGTATGGGGAATGACAAATGACTGGGCTTGTGTGTGGAAAGGTCTCTCAAGGTAGCTACAACAACAATCTCCACTTGAAATGATCACCTTTCAAGAATTTGAGGCCCGGGAAATTAAAAAACAAAGAAAGAAAGAAAGAAAGAAAGAAAGAAAGAAAAAAAGAAAGAAGGAAGGAAAAATAAAACCAATACAAATCAAAACAATAAAACCTGTAAACTTTCTGTCTCTAAACTCACAAACCTATAAAATCCTAGCCTTTTCTGTCCATCACTCCCAGTCAGAAGCCGGTTTGAGTACCTTCCACCCCTGTGCACAATTTAGCAAACTTGGAATGAAGGTCAAGTTTCACACTCCATCCCTGCCATACTCCTTGACAAAAGACTCCTTTCATCCTCACATAAACTGTAAAGAACACCCTGATGATGGGGGGATTTGCAGAATTAGGTACTTTTATCCATAGCCACATCATTAAATCGAAGCGTTATTTTCTTTAAACTCCAAAGCAGCCAGTTGTAAATCAGCTACATCATCTTCATTCACTGAGGAATCTCTCTCTCTCTCTCTCTCTCTCTCTCTCTCTCTCTCTCTCTCTCTCTCTCTCTCTCTCTCTCTCCGCCCTCCCTTCTTCCTTCCCTCCCTCCCTCCATAGGTATTTTTTTTTAAAGATTATTTGTTTTTACACAATGTTTTGCCTGTATGTACACCTGCAGCCCAGAAGAGGACACCAGATCTCATTATAGATGGTTGTAAGCCACTTTGCAGTTGCTGGAGATTGAACTCAGGACCTTTGGAAGAGCAGACAGTGCTCTTAACCTCTGAGCCATCTCTCTAGACCACCCCCCCACCATGGGTATTTTACTTTAGCTACATACATGTGTGTTGGGGGTGGGGCAGAGTGTACAGATGAGCCCAGGTGCCCTCGAAGGCCAGAAGACGATGCAGAGCCATGGCAGTCACAGTTCCAGCCAGTTGTGAGCCTTCTAATGTGGGCGCTCAGGTCCTCTGCTAGAGCAACATACTCTTAACCACTGAGCCATTTATCCAGCCCAATATTGGAGAGACGCTGCCTCCTTCTTTCTATCAAATAGAAAGTATTTCTTATTGACTTGGTACAAACTATATGTTAAAGACAGTGCTAAGTATTTAAATATATTGACTCTATTACATACAGAGTTAGTTCATAATAGTGTTTTTACCACTATACAGATGAGGTAACTTCAGCCTTAGAAAAATAAGTGATGTAAAGCTGCCTTCTTAAAAACTCTTTTCATTGAGCCAAAGAGATGACTTAGACATTAAATTCGAAGGCTCACAATCAAAACCTTATCTTTATTAGTTCTTTGAAATTTTCTGACAGTGTATTTTGATCACAGTTACAATACACTCCCCCCCCCCATTTCTGCTCCTAATTCCTCCTCCCAGGTACACCCTCCCCACCCTACTCCCCAACCCCATATCCTTTTCTTTCTTAAATATGAGCCCAATTTGAGCTGCCTATGTATCCTGAGTATGGCGTCCTACACTGGAACACAGTAGGCCCACTAGAAGCCACACCCTTAACCTGATTCTTCCTCCCCCATCAATTGTCCACAGCTCCTCTTGTGGCCCTACTCTAAGATTTGCTGATTGCCTTGAACTTGTGAAGGTCTTTTGCAAGCAACCGTGGCTGCTATGAATTAATGAGTACAGCAGTCACATCATATCCAGAAAGCAATGTTTTTGCTCCAGTCTTCCCTGACCTTTGGCTCTTCTGCCCCTTTTTCTAAAATGGCCCTTGAGCCCTCTTGTGTAATGACAGGTTTCACTTTATCAGATTATAATCCCATCCAAAGCATGCCCAGAGCAGCATCACTTTTGTTACTTATGAAGAGAGAGGAAGGGGAACGTTTTCTTAGCAGCCCTTTCAGATGTGATCTGAGAGCCACCGGGATGACATGCAGACATTGCCTGCCCTCCCTGGGCCATAGTTCCACTGACCTTTGCATGCTGACCTCGGTGAAATGCTTTGCTGCGTGATTTTTTTTTCTTTTGAGAGAGAGAGAGAGAGAGAGAGAGAATTACTTCAGAGGCATTCTCAGTTTAGCCTCTCACTTTTCAAATAAGTTTGGGTTTTACAAACTGAAAGCATCCATGGTATAAGGTCTTGCTCCAAGAGCACTTTCCTATTGTTCCAGTGAGAAGAGTAAAAATTCCTTTTAATAGTGCCAATGCTTACATTTATAAGTTGCCTTGGTCCTGGTGTCTCTTTACAACAATTTAAACAACAAAAGCAAAACAAAACAAAATCTAAGACACCATGAAGCAAAACAAAAGCTCTCTTGTCTTGAGAAATTCCTTCCTTCAAACAGCTTAGTCCATTCTTTTTAAATTCAGCCTTATTTGGGCTCTCAGACTGTGAGAATGCACAAACAGACAAGGGGTAGATGTTAGAGTAAGGCCCTTGCCCCCATGATAATGTCTCTAAAGACAGACGCAAACAAAACCTACCTACTCAGCCCCACTATAGCATACAACCCTAGTATGAAAGATACACCCCACATATTGGACAGTTAGAAGACACCAGCAGATGGACACATAGTAAGATGGATGGGCCTCAAATAGCAAAACAATGCGAAGAAACATGAGGCTCTTTAGCCAAGACTATCAGCCCAAACTTAAAACACAGAGCTGAAAAGATAGCTCAGTTGGTAAGAACACTTACTCGCAAAAAAGATAGCTCAGTTGGTAAGAACACTTACTCGCTCGTGAGCCCACCACAAGCATGTCTCTGTCAGAAACCAGCTTTGCTTAATGTCCCCTGCCCAGAGCTTAGTAGTAAGGCAGGGACTAAGAGAATCTTAGCAGTCTTCATATACACCCGAAGAGCAGCCTACTTCATCTCCTCTTGGGAGGCCAGCCATTTCTAACATGTTCTGAGGAGGAGAAGGGCCATGGTCTCCCCTGCATTACTTTGACCCCCGTTCTGCTATGGCGGCACAGCCCCTCACAGGATAAAACAGAGACAGACGAAAGTGCCTCTCAAAGGAAAAGCTGTTCTTTCAATACACCGAGGCATTATCACCCAAGGAAGAGAATTAGCTCCGAAGGACTGGAACAAAAGATGGGTCCCGACAGGTGTTGACTGACTCACTTTGCTAAGCCTAACCTTAGTTAATTTCAAGATCACAAACCAGAGCTGGGTAAAAAACAATTATTGTACTAGCTTTAAAAAAAAAAGAGCATTACCATATTCCAAGCACCACACACACACACACACAAACACACGCACACATCCACAAATAGACTGTGTGATGGTGATAATTATGCTGTTTGGAAATTAATTGGCTGGATAAAGGCCAGCCATTAGTAAAGTCCAGAGTTTCAATCCTGAGAACTGGGCAATCTGCCTTAGAAGCCTGAAAACACAGCTCATCCCTGCTGCTCTTCGCTGGGCACTGTGGTTCCTGGAGGTCAGTGTGTCTGCCCATCAGTGCTGCAATTATGATAAAGAAATTGCTTCAGTTTGGTCAGACATGTTCCTAAGGATACATCGACTAGCCATGCCCAGTTCTTATAATGTGAGTGGCTTTGTATCAAAGGGCTTTCGTTGTTGTTGCTTCTTTTTCCCCTATTTTAAAAACGTTTTTAAAAAAGAGTTTAATGTTTTTAGGAAAGACTTTGAGCTTTGGGTCCAGGAGTGGAAAGCGCCTCTCGTTTCCTATTTGTGGACTATCAGGGGAAACGAGCCCGGAATCATAGAAGAGACTAGAGTTTCATTTCCACGTTTGTATGCTGTGAGAGATGGGAGATGGCATTCAGCTTCACATATCCTTATTTGTAAAGTGTTGGCAAACAGCTGCAGGAATTCCAGGAGCATTTCTCTTCCCTGGTCACCACATCCACTGATAACACTAAACCAAATGGGGGAGCAACAAAGAGACAGATGCAGTCCACAGACTGCTGCTAGGCAGTGTAAATTACTCAGTTTATCCACTAGATGGCAGCAAATTATTGATAACTGACATTGTATCAGTCACAGTCCTGCGCAGGGCCCTGAAGCCTGCTCTCAGAAAGTAGGTAGGCAGGCTTCACCATGCTGGTCCAAACCTTGACTTATGCTCATGGCTCTGCCATTAATCACTTCCATGATCTTTGGCAAATAAACCTGTCAACATTTCTAATTACCCCAACACAAAATACTCAACACTCTTCCAAGACTGTTATAATAAGAACAAGGTTCACTTTAACAGTTCGGTCCTTCTTGTTTCCCTGAGTCATTCAAACCGTTTGAAATTGATGCAAAAAAAATTTTTTTTTTTATTTTTTTATCTGAGTTATTGTGCCATTAACATTTTTCAGTTTCCTTGTGTATAAAATGGGAAAGTAATAGTGTCTAGTTCTTAAAGTGTATTACAATTAGATAAGATACCGTAAGGAAAGCTGCTAACAGATGGTCACTATTTTTGCTGTTTTTCATGTGTGTGTATGTGTGTATTATCATTTTCTTGGATAGCATATTGACTCTCATGGTACTGGCCCCCTCTCTGCTTTGATATTTGTGGTCATAAACCAGTAGCTGCAGACTGGTTTCTATGTTCAGAGAGCATCCAGCAAAGCCCCGGATCCAGAAACAGCTTATGGAATCCTTTCTAATACAGACTCCTGCACAAAGTTCAAGTATCAAACCTGTAAGTCCAGGAGCCTAGATCTCAGTCTTGACTTTAGCCAATCCTCACTAAAATCCTTTAGCAGGGTGTTCTCCAGGATGTCCGGTAAGTACTTTCAGCCTGTAGATTACCACTAACAGAGACTGGAGTCCCTTGACGATCTTAAGGTACAAAAAGTAAGCTTCCATTTCACTCCTAACAACAACAAGAACAACAATACACATCGATCCATACAAGGGATAATGTTTCCTCACCTAGATTACAGAAGCCAGTGCACGCGGTTGGTCCTCGGATTGGCTCTGTTTACTCACATTTGTCAATTATATTATTTCTTTAAAAAGCAATGTTATATAGTTTGAAGAGAGGTTCCATGTCCCACATTGTGTGTGTGTGTGCATGCATGTCTGCCTGCCACATGGTACCCAGAGAGGCCAGAAGAAAGATGCTGATCTCTAGAGCAGGAGTTCCAGCTGGTTGAGCCTCTTGACCTGGGTCCCGGGAAGTGAACTCGGGTCCTCTGAATGACTAGCAAGTACTCCTAGCCACTGGACTGTTTCGCCAGCTCCTGGTGGACTGGTTTAGCTGAGATTTAAAGTGCTGAGGAACTCAGAAGATCCAAGACTTGGAAGTAAATAAAATTTCCAGGATCCACCCTGATTCTTTGTCCTTGTAAGCAGCCATCGTTTTTAAAGTACTCAATATGATAACCTACCAGGACTAAAGTGAAGAGCTGAGCAAACACTAGCAAGTTACTACTAGGACCTTACCCTTACCCACTCCAACTCCTCTTGTAGCAAAAAAAAAAAAAAAAAAAAAAAAGAAAAGAAAAGAAAAAAAGAAAACCCACCCCCACAAAATACTATATTAAAATAAATCTTTCCGCTCTCCTTTTCTGTTGTGATTCAGGGCTAAGCATGTAACTTATTCAACAATGACACAGGTGCACAGAGATATCATGTTCTGTGAAACAGGGCGAGCCCGCATCAAGATATCAGAGTTCAGAGGGAGTGGTGAGCAGAGAACACCGCCAAGCCCAGGGCAAGTGAGGTGAGGGCATAACCTGAACACTCAAGATGCTCAGGTCATGAGAAAGCAGAAGCTGGCAGGAGCTGAATCCAGAAACATCTCACACGTCTTAGCCTTAGATGTCAAGAGAGATGAAGATAAGGACCTGGAGACCCAGCATTGGTCCATGGTCTAAAGCTGGCTAGAGGGATGGAAACCAGGAAAAGAATGCACCAGACTGTCCAAAGAGGCACCACTGAGTGTCTGGCTCTGACATTGCTGATCTTGTTTGCCAAAAGATGCTTCGAAGATGCAAAGAGGATGTTTAATAATAGTTCTTTAATGTTTATACCATTCTTACTGCCTTGCCAGGCCACAGGGGAAGAGGAAAAACACAGTCCTCATTCAACTTGATGAGCTGGGGTGGGTGGGTAGGGGGGCTCCCCTTTTCTGAGGAATAGGGGATGGAGGGTGGGGCTGGAAAGAGAGGAGCAAAGGAGGGGACTAGGACCAGCAGGTGATGTGAATAAATAAACAAATTAATGAAAAAGAAAAACATGCTACAGTTACTGATACAATTGAAAATCTAAAGAGAAGAAGGAAGGAAGGAAGGAAGGAAGGAAGGAAGGAAGGAAGGAAGGAAGGAAGGAAGGGCAGAAGGACAATAAATATAAACTAGAAGAAAAAGAAAGAACAAGCTGACCTCTGGTTATGTGGGGTTTTTTGTTTGTTTGTTTTGTTTTGTTTTGTTTTTAAGCTTGGAATAAATTCTATAATACAATCAGTTACCAGTCACTCATTTCACAGGCTCACCAAGGACAGAGACCCAGCCAGACCCAGTCATCAGCCTGGAGCTAGCCACATATGCTCTCCGGGAATGTTTCTCTTTGCTACTGTTGTGGATCACACAAGTGAGGACACAGCAGCAAGAAAGCCTGTGGTGGTGACCGAAGTGCCAGGTGATGAAGCCTCTCCCTTTAGCCCCTCCTGACCTTCAAGCCAAAGTTGTGGATAAGTTTATAAAAGAATGAAACAGCCTGAAATAGAAACTAAGGCAGGGTACAGGCCCCAAAAGACTAAGTTTCCTGTGTATGTATTAGAGTTGGTCACTTGGAATACCCTGAACACCATGCTAGCTGTATAAGGTGCTACAGAACTGTTCAATAAACAGGACACAAAAGGTAGGAAAATAGGGGACATATCATGTCGGCCTACAGTTGATATCTACTACCTACAAAACCTGGAACAACTCCTTCACTATTTATTTTTCTTACTCATGGATTAGGTTAATTGTCTCTTAAGTCCATTTCAGGGTAATTTTCTTACTCTAAGCTGATCATTGGGGAGGAGAAAATCAGATTCAACAAGGTCAGCCAGCGTCCTTGATCTTCCCCAATTCCCACACAGAGCTTTCCCACGCTAATCCACATACTTTTCAGTGTGTGAACAACTAAACTGCTTACAGGACATTTGCTGGTAACATAAATGCAAGAGGGATTCCAGCAAATTACATGTAATCATCTTGTGTGCACATCAGAGCAGTGTAGATGCTCACCACGTCAACACCCTCCTGGGCTGCTTAACTAGCAATCTAGAAAGAAAAATTTGAGCAACTGAGAGCAAAGCCACAAAAGTTAAGGTGTTCTCTGCTTCACCTGAGAATCTTCTATGACATAGTCTTTAGGCTGGCTCACTTGCATGTGCTGCTTGAGATAATGGTGCAATTGGCAAATGGTAGCAAAGCAAACTGTCAACAGACAACTGAACAGTGAGCGTTTGATGCTCACTAATGTTTGTGTTCATCAAAGTGGAATTCTGTCATGTGCATCATGCAGCTTTGTAATACTCAGGCTTATGGAAAGTGACTTTTCTGAGTTAAAAAAAGAGCCATAATTCATTAATGTAAGATGTCCGAGACAGCTTGGCAGTGAAGGGAGATGATGAGCGTGGGAGTTGGGGTGTCGCTGGGTGAAGCTGTTTAATTCTGATCCCTAAATAATTCCACCAGCACCGCTATTCCCCTGGGGTACTCAGTGTTCTCTGCCAACTTTATAATTGCAAAGTCCCATTCAGTTCAAAGCCCACCATGCCCCAATCTAATAAAAATGTCTCCCCAGTTCCAGGAAGATGGACTAAGCACATTCTACCTTTTATCTCCCACTGAGTGTAGTATAAAATCTGCAATCCACAAGTAAATGTTTGAAGACTGAAAATCACATAGCATACAGTAGAGGGAAGCGGGCTTCAAAATGACCCTGGACCACCAGTTTGTAGTTCACATTTTCCCCACTGATGCCCCATCATAAACCCAAAGCCATCTAAATCTCTAAATAGGACCATCAAGAATGGAGACAGCTTTTGAAGCTTTTCAACATAATAGATCTAGAAGCATCTGAAAGACGGGCCCCTAGCCATGCCTGTGGGGGACTGTCTTGAGAAGGTCCATTGAGGTTTGAAAACTCTGGATGGCAGCCTTCTCCTGGCTGCAATCCTGGATGGTATGGAACCGAGAATGACTTATGCACTAGCAATGTTCTCTTCCCCCCAGGCTGCAGGTGTAATGGGACAGGCTGCTTCTGGCTTCTCCGGCCTTTATGTCTGTCCCCATCACAACTGGCTTGTACGCTGAATTGTGAACCCAAATCCCTTCTTTCCTGATTGCTTTTGTCAGGATATTTTATTGCAGCAACAGAAGAGTGCGTGACAGAGAGATCACGGACAAACATCATTTCGGGGCTCCAGGATTGGGCAAGGGGTTATTTGCCAGAATTCCTAATTCTGAGGAAGGAGCAAGTTCCTTTCTATAAGGGTAAGCTCTGCCCTCAAGATGTGAGAAAATGGGGTGAACCTCACAATCTCCCTCTTGTTTATCTGGGGACATAAAAGTTTCACTTAAACTAATAAAGATACCAGCTGTCCTAGGAGAAAGAAACAACAAAAACAGCAAAGAATTTCAGCAAACGGGAATGATGAAACCACGCAGAAACAGGAGCCTAGGGCCTTGCTGCCTGGGGTCATCCCATGCTGTGCTTGCATGGATCTGACCTTTATCCCACCAGAGACCCTGAAAAGTAAAGCTACAGCATGGCCCTGGCCTTAGACTGACCACTGAATGGTACGTACAGGTGTCAGGTATAAGTGTATGGCAAAGATTCTGAAAATAGACATAAAGAATCTGAATTCTATACCTATGTGTCAAAATTGAACTTGTTTTTTCATCAATATGCAGCCTTCTATACCAGTGAATTAAAAATAACCTTATTTGTGAGTAATAAAAAAATTTTATATATATATATATCCTAGGTTTAACAGAGATATGATCCTATAGATAAGTAAATTGGTTAGATAATGTCTTCAAAAGCCTCAGAGATGTACAGAATATGGCATTTAAATATTTTTTATTAGTTTAAAGATACATTTACAATGAGACAGGTTAACGCCTGGCAATACCCAGCCTGCCTCAAAGATGATAATGAGCATCAAAGAAAGTTCTTATGGAGATGGCTTCAAATGTGGCAAACAAGCCACTGGACAAAATGGCCTTGTTTCTGCCACAAACAGAATTCTGCCTAAAAATGGGCAAGTTTGGATGCAGGTAGAGTCAAAGGCCAAAATCTGCCAAAACAGGGTAAACAAGTCCTCAATAGTTCCTGCCTCACAAATATGTCTGTTAGATATATTGGGCCAGAAGGCTGAAGATGAAGTGTTGGGTGATTGTTTAGACAGTAAACTGTCTCTGTCATCTTCTCATTTGAAAAGCTGCTAACCTGCATTTCTGGTTCACTCAAATAATTAAGTTTTATTCCTTCTCAAGACTCTGATGGAGTTGAACACCGTATAGTTTAGTCTTGCAATTAAGCTTAGTTGTTTAGGGGTTAAGATGTTTTTAGGTCTAGACAGATGTTTTAAGTTGATAGAGATGAGACATGATAGATACTGATTTTCATTCAGAATTTTAGACTCACCAAGATAAGAAAGCTGTTTTATGCAAGGCTGCCAAATACAATTAAGCAAAACACCTTGAATGTAACATTTATATAATTCCTGATAGTTCATGGTTCTTCTTGCTTTATGTAAATTATTTTATTTATGTGTAATAATATAAGTGTCTATGCCAAAAATAAAATCTTATAAAATAAAAAGTAGAGAATATTTTTAAGGACCATACAGACATTGGAACAGAAAAGAGTAAGTACCACTAAGAAGTCCACATCATATAAAATTGACAACATAAATGAAATATGTGGACCAATTACTTTAAACCTATAAATTTTCTAAACCAACAGTTCTCAACCTGTGGATTGTCAAATGACCCTTTCACAGGGGTCACCTAAGACCATCAGAAAGCACAGATATTTATTTATATTATGATTCATAATGGAAGCAGAATTATAGTTATGAAGCAGTAATAAAAATAATTTTATGGTTGAGGATCAACACAACATGAGGAACTATGTTAAAGCATTAGGAAAATTGAGAACTACTGATCTAAGCTAATCTAATATGAAGTAAATATATATAACATATATGTAATATACATATTTACATATATATGTTATATATATTTACATACATACATACATATATGGGTCTTGATACTAAGGAAATTAGTATGATTTGGCTTTTTATTTGTTTGTGAGTTTTTTGGTTCGGTTTGGTTTGGTTTGGTTTGATTTTTTGGTTTTATGAGACAAGGTTTCTCTGTGTAGCATTGCTGTATTGGGTTTGCTTTGTAGACCAGACTGGCCTCAAATTCACAGCTATCCACCTGCCTCTGGGAACTTGCATTAAAGGTGTGCACCACCACACCAGGCTGTAAATTAAAAATTTAATGATAGACATTTTAAGAAAAATAAAACCCTAGTCCCAGATGGTTTTATTGGTAAGTTCTGCAAAATATTAAAAAGAAAAACTACAGAGAACCTGTGTAATGCCTTCAAAAGCTAGAAGCTGGGGGGATGACCTCCCACCTTATTTTGTGAGGCCAGCTTTACCTTAATATCAAAATCAAATAAGGATCACAGAAGAGGGACTCCAGTTATGGCGCTGTGGGGTATGTTCACCACCCACACTGCCATGAGACTTTTCAGTGGTACTGGTTTTGAATTGCCGATGCTTCTGTAAGTAGCCCCCCTCACCCATGTTCCTGTAAATAACCCCAATACATTCAGCCATTCACCAAGAAAAAGGATAACATAAGAAACAAAAATATAAACAGATGTCCCTCGGGAATTTAGGTGCAAAAAAATCCTCAGTAAAATATTAACAAATTAAATGCAGCATCTCTCTCTCTGTCTCTCTGTCTCCCTGTCTCTGTCTCTGTCTCTGTCTCTGTCTTTCTCTCTCTCTCTCTCTCTCTCTCTCTCTCTCTCTCTCTCTCTCTCTCTCTCTCTCTTTCAAATACACCAGGACTAAGTGGTGTGTATCCTAGAAATGCATGGCTGGTTCCATTTTCAAAACTGAATCATTATATTCCTCCATTTTAACAGTCTATAAAGAAAAAATATCACAAAATAATACCAATACAAGTTTTAAAAACAGCTGAACAAATTAGTTATCATTTCAGGAAATTACAAATAGAAAACTTTCTCAATATGATTCCTATAACAAAATATTTAGCTGTCAGAGACTGGATGCTTTCTTTCCTAATATTGGGAATAAAACAAGCACACAGTTCTCACCACTCTTATGCAATGCCATAGAGGAATCCTGGACAATGCAGTAACTTACAAAACTTCTCCTTTTGGCAGATAACATGACTGTTTGTATAGAAAACTTCAATCTGTTAAAAAGAGAAAATTTCCCCTAACTACTAAGCAACTTTGAATAATTTTAGTATGCCTGGCCAGCACATAAATATTTGTCCTATTTCTATTTACAGCACATTTCTTAGGCAATATCATTTATAATAACTTTAAGAAATTAATTTTGTGTATAAGGACCCAGAAATGCCAGTATGTTATAATTATATAACAAATGCTGAAGAAAGATAGCAGAAAACAGTTTTAAACTAGAGAGAAATCAGGTTCATTGATCGGAAAACTTGATGCAGTGAAGGTGGACATACTGATATGAATCAATTATAACCAAAACATCGCCAGCATTTTCTGCTTAACTAGCTGACTATATAGTTCATGTGGGAAGGCGCAGAACAACTTTGCTAATTTTGGAGGATGAGAATAAATTAAAAGGACTCACACACCATTTTTATGACTTGTTATAAAGCTATCACCAGCAAGACAGTATGGTGTTGGCAAAATCACAAATCAATGTGTGCAAAAAAAAAAAAAGAGTGTAACAATAAACCAACACAAATACAGTCAGTGACTTCTCAGTGGAGGTTTACATGTAAGCCACTAGAGAGCAGATAGTCATGAACCAACTAGGGCTGAGACAACCCTATCTCTTGGGCAAAATATGACCTTTGCCTAAATTGTATACTTTACACATCAATTACCTCAAATGCAAAATCATAAAATTTTTAGAAGTGGAATATATGTGTGAGCTAAAATTCATAGGCTTGTATACTGAACTGTCAATTGTATTAAATGGAAATCTCAAAGATTAAAATTTAAAAGAACAAGTTATCTTTTGATTCATACTAGTAACTATTGCACAACATAGATTAGATGGCAGTAGATAATAAAGAACTGACGACATTTTTAAAGGGATTTCAGCGAGTTAGTAAAATTTTAACTACATTTACATATTTGGCTCCTAAAATTTGTTCTTTCCAGAAGAAAAAATGTTGATTTTTTTTTTCACTATAATACTAGTTGGTCAATTGTCCTCAGTAAGATCATAGAACTCACTGTGTTTACAAATTAGATGGTCCTGCTTCAGTGTCCATTATGAACTGAAGGGCATGTGTAGGAAAAAAAAAAAAAAAAACTAATGCAAGGAAGGTGCTCTCACTCATATTCAACAGGCTGAGATTTCCAGGGCAACCAGGGCACGTGAACAGGCCATTAATGCAGTGACACCATGACTCCAGCCTTAGTCCACTGAGACTTATCAAACCTCCTATGGTATAAGGTAGAATCACCAGAAAATAAAGTAAGAGGTCAAAATAAGAGTACAAAAGGACTTTGAACTAATTTGAAGCAACAACTATCCAATAATGCAAGTGACAAGTCTGTTGTGTGTATAACAAATTACCACACGCCTTGAAAGAAGACAGTGACTTAACCAGCCACATGTAGTTCCAAAGTCTAATGCTGACTCACTGGTGAAAATCAAGGTGCCCACTGGAGTACATGCCCTTGTTCTCTTTAGTTTTGGGTGTTCTTGGTTCCTGGTCCATTTTATTCATCCTCAAAGTCATAAATAGTGGTATCTCTTAGGAGTCTTTTATTATTCACTTCATTTCCCCCTGACTCTCCACCCACCCCTTCTTCCTTTTTTTCCTTTTTTATGGACCCCTGTGATGACATAAGGATCACCCAGGTCATACAAGATAGTCCTGTCTTAAAGTCAGCTGTTTATCAACCTTAATGTCCCATTTCCACGCATTCAATTGTGACTAGAGTGTAGACATTTGGGGGAGGCTACTACTTTGAGTAGATATTGAATGCAAGGAACACAATACAGCATCTTTGAAGGGCACTAAAAATGTTTAGTTAATGAATCTTAGGAAGGTGACATAGGACAGAAAATGGTGTTGATATATTTAAACAGAGCTGAAGATAAGGGAGGGAAGAAAACTAAAGCCGTATAGACTTCCTACAGCTCTGAATAATGACATGGGGCTTTATATTTATTTATAAGAGCGTTAAGCCTTGGCTTACAGTTGTTCCCAACCTACCTCTTATAACCTATGTTTATCTGTGTTCTGCCATGTGCTTCGTTACCTCTCCTCAGTTTTATACATAAGACTTCCTCTGTGTCTCTTAGGCAAATCTTCCTCTGGTAGCCAGTGCTGGGTAAGAACCTGTTTCATCAGGTCAACCTAAGACAGGCACAGTCCACTATACTGGGGGCCCCTGGGGTAGGGTAAAGAAAATCAGAGGATAAGAACTCTGGTTCCCACTGAGTTGCAGAAAAATAAAAATAAAAACAAAAGGGTGGCTCTGTAAGAGGAACAAGGCCTGCAGTTGAGCAGGAATAAAGCCTGTTGCTAATAATCTACATGGCGGCTGGGCTTCTGCATAGAGCCAGCCTGAGACCTTCCCTGGGCATGCCCAGAGACTGATGATGTCATGCTGGGTAATAGAACACAAGCCAATGAAGAAGAGCCACAGCACCCGCTTGCAGTCCAAGAGCCAATGGGATGCTGGATGGGTTATAAAGGGGGCATCCTCTTCCTGGAATAAAAAAGTTTGCTTTTGCCCCTTGCTAAGGTTCTAGGCCTGGGTTCAAGCAACAACCTTTTTCTTACCCAGAGTTCCTATCTCTGCCATAAGTCCTGCCTATTCTCTCCTGCCTTTGCTATAGGCCACCCAAGGTAATGAAAAACAATGTTTACAAAACATTGAAACAGGTGATCTTAACAATACCAAAGTCGCTTCTGTACTCAGCTCTCCACTGGTACAGAAAGCAGCATTTGAACATACAAAGACAAACTTTACATAGTCCACAAAAAGATCACTCCACCAGAAAACCTTTTTCATGTTACTGGAAGTTGAAATGTTTTTTATTTTATTCTTCTATATAATCAATATCCCATTGATATTATCCAGAAGACTATACAATATGTTGTATGTAAATAACTTCACAAGCACAAAGTTGAATTAAAATTTGATATTCTATGTGCTTTAGAAACCTAATGAGTACATGACATACAATCAAATAGAAACCTAAATTGAATTTGAGAGTGCATCTTAACATGATAGATGTAATCAGAGAGCAAAGAACAGGGATACTTAATGATTTGTCTAAAATAAAATGAATATAATTTCATTGGCAGAAAAAGTAACTCCTGAACGAAAATAGACTAAAGTAAGGATGGGGGAAACCTTTTAATAGGCAAAATTATTCCTATTTTGTGATGGCTATTCTTGGTTGTCAACTTGACTACATTTGAAATTAACTAAAACCCCAAGCAGGTGGGCACACCTGTGGGGAAATTTTACTTAGTTGAATCATTTGAGGTAGAAAGACCCATCTTAACTCCAGATCATTTGGGGGTCAAGAAATCCACCCTAAATCTGGGCCGTATCTTCTCATGGCAGCTTATGTACAGGACATAGAAGAAAGAAAAGAAAATGTGCTTTTTTGCCATAATTTTTGCTGGCAAGCTTATATACCCTGTTGCTGAGGCAACCCTTCCCTGGCATCAGAGCCTACTTCCTTGGGATTCTGAGGTGTACTGAAGACCAGCTGACACATGCCGCTTCATGGACTGACCAACTCCTAGATTCATGGACTTTCTGCTGGGAGACAACCACTGTTGGACTAGCTGGACCACAGCCACTCTAATCAATCCTGTGTCTATATTCATTCTATTGGCTCTTCTAGATAACTCTGACTAATACGCACATTCTTTTATTTGTTTGTTTGCTTTTTCAAGAACAATCGCTTGATTAATCACACAACTAGTACTATATGTTAGAAATACTTACCAGGCCCATACACTTGGGTTGAAAATAAACCCATTTATAGTTGACCAATGGGAAATATGAACCATGAATGCCCTAGCTATGAGCTGTCTGTGATGCTTTTTCCTGAGCTACGTTGAAAAGCCACTTTCTCAATGCTTGTATTCCAGGTACTAGAGGTAAGAAGACACACTGATGGTTCTCATCTTTCCTTTCTCAGAAGCTTCTCTGAGAAATGATGATATTCATAGATGCAAAAGATGCAAATGTGATTTAAGCTCAATTCCTCATGTACTATTTCTGATACTATCATTTTCTTTTCCATTTATGGAAATGCAGACAATAATTTAATAATCTAATGAATTTACCTCAGTCATGCTACAGAACCCTCAAGCTTCCTGCATCCCCCTTTATTTTAATACATAATTATCACCATCTGGGTCTCCATTAGGTGTGAGGTCACAAAGTACAGATTTCCTCTGAGTACCTGCAGAAAAGGCTTACCTTCTCCCGGCCATGACTTTGCCAACTCCTTGCCCACTTCTTCCTATCCCAGTCATATATAAAATCTCTTTAGGTGGTATCCCAGCTCTGCCTTACTCTAAAAGTAGAGGTCTTCTCCTCTCTCCAAAGACCCAAGGCTTTGTTCGTCGAAAGACTTTGCTCAGTAATTCCACTATAATACAAACTACCCCAGTCAGGTATGTTTTTCCTTCTTGTCATTGCCTGGCACAAAGTTATGTTCAGTAAGAACCTCTCAGATAAGCAGGTTTACAGGAACATATGTTGATTGGCATAGAGAGAAGTAGAAACCCCTACTCCAGAAAACCACCAGCAATTCTTTAGCACCTCCACTCCCACTAAGTTCTTAGAACCTGTTCATTCATCCCTCAGAGAAACCTCAATTTCATTTTATTCTTTCTGTCTGTGAGAAAATGAGCCAGTTAATCCTATAGTGACCTTTCAAAAATGCTGCTGGGACCACAGAACACACAGCCTTTTAAATAGCTTCGCACAGTACTTGTTCTTCTTTATTCCAAACTGAGGACTCCAGCACAGGATTTTTATTTCACGTCTGGGCAAGGCAAGTGCTTACTCCCAAGTCCCAAACCTCTATCCACAAAGTGATAGAGAATCCATTTTTAGCATCACAAAGTACCAATGAAAATGTTGAGCTTCCAGTGTTTTTTTTCTTTTTCCTTAAGCATGTCAAAGGATCCAAATTGATACCCTTTCTCCTCCTTATTGCACCCATACACAGTGGTCTTTGAAAGCAGAAAACCTGGTGAGTGTTCTGTGCTGGCTAGTGTTTATGTCACAGGGTCATCTGGGAAGAGTGACCCTCAATTGAGAACATGTCAATCAGATTGTCTCTCTAGGCAAGCCTGCAAAGCACTTTTATTTTGAGTAATGATTGATAAGGTATGGTCCTGGCTTGTAAAAGGAGACAGGCAGATCAAGCCCTGGGGAGCAAGCCAGTAGGCAGCACTCCTCCATAGCCTCTGACTCAGTTTCTGCATCCAGGCTTCTGTCTTGGGTTCCTGCTCTGAGCTCCCTCAGTCGTGGAGTGTGATCAGGAGTTGTAAGGTGAAATAACCCCTTTGCTCCCAAAGTTGCATTTGGCCATGGTATCTGACATATCTACTGCTATGATAAAGCAACTTCCCAGCCACAGGTAAATCCAGCATGTGGCAGCCAGGAGAAAATGTATTTCCTTATAGATTGACAAGGCATCATGCCTCCTCACTGAACCTATGCACAGGTGTCTTCAGATCTCTTCTAATTTATTTTACATTGTTAAATGTCCTAGGCAAAGCACCCTGTGACAACGATTATTAGTGACATTTTACCACTGGCCTTTTCTCATACTAATATGTCAATCATAATTCAACTGAGAGCATAAAATAGAATTTACACCCAGGAGTCATAATATTTGTAGTGCTGTTTCCAAACTCAGACATGCTAGGAAAGAAGCGTTTTTGCAAATGTGTAATTTATACACTTAGGATGTGGGGAAATACACATGTATATAATAAAAACAATAGCAGGCAGGCAAGAGGGCTTGCTACACAATCTGAAGTCCCAGTGGCTGAACACATGGGCAGGACTTAGGTAGCAGTCCTGGGAAACGGTAGCAAGCAAAACACACATTTACCAGTCTCCTGACACGTTCCCTGGGTTTTATGTGATTCCTGCCAAAATGAAAACAAACCAGCATGGTGTGTCTACATCTTAGTAGTTGGTAGCTAGGAGGGTACAGACATGAGAGTAGAAAGTAGCAGAACACATTCCCCTTGGGGGGGGTGGAGAGAGCCAAGACTAACCATGACGTCTACTTTATGATGCCCAATGAATCCCTAGTATGTGCCCTGCCCCAAGTGTGGTTAACATATCTGGTGTCACTAAACTCAAGAAAACTAATTTTCCCTCCATCCAGCAGCTATCAATTACAAGTATCTTCTTGGCCGGGGATGAGACTTTGTGTACACTTCCTTTTGCATTGCTTGTGTGTTGTCTGGTTTGGACCTGTGCTGGCGCTGTGTGCACTGTCACAGTCTCCGTGAGTCCATATGAGCATCTGTTCCCTTATATCTGAAAAATGCTGTTTCTTTGGAGTTGTCGCCACCTCAGGCTCTTGTAGTCTTCCTGCTTTTTCTTCTGCACAGATCCCTGAGGTAAAGATAAAGCGTCTAAGCCTGGACCTGGCTTGGTGGCACCTAGAAGAAGGAGGCAGGCAGATCTCTGAGTTCGAGACCAGCCTGGTATGCAGAGCAAGTTCCAGGACAGCCAGAATGACACAGAGAAACCTTGTCTTAAAAACAAAAACAAAAAAAATATATAAACCATTCAATACTCCAATACATAGATTTGAGGATGAGTATTATTTTGAGTATAAAAAAACTCCACTCCCTCACTGTGCAGATGCCCTTGATTTAAACTGACTTACCACCCAATGTGTCCACTGTAAGTCAACTATTATTCCTTGAAACTACCTCTAATACAGTTGAGCTATGAATCACCATGACTTAGCAAGTCTGCGGATGTGTTGGTTGTTTATCTTTATGATTAGGGCTGACCACAGTGGCAGCAATGTCACAAGAGAACACCTATCCCGTGTCCTAGCAAGGGGAAGCATCACAAGTGAGGGCAAATCTCTTGCACATCATGCTGAGGTCAAAAGGTCATAAATGGAACCATTGCTAACCCAGGGAACATCTATGTAGTTTTCCTGCACATTGGGACTCGAGAACTACATTTAAGAAACTACTAGAATAGGAAAGACTGCATTTCCTGTGCTTAAATAAAATTAACGTTGCCTTGACACATATTTTTCTGGAAGGTGGGGTAGAGACTTAATGTTTAATCAGCAGCCTATCAAAAAACAGACCAGCAGAAATGGTAGCGGTTCCTCAGTAGTGATGTGAGACATGCTCCTCAGAGCTAGCACACTACTATCCCAGAAATGGGAAGCAACCTTGCCCTGAAATGACCAAAAGGGTAGTGAATACTGAAGTCTTGTCATCTGACACAATTCTACACTGCCCAAAGCCTTGAAGCAGAAAGATTTCTCACACTTTGTCAAGGACTCCCACAGTAAACATATGACTTTAAGAATAAAACATAGACAACGTAGATTTTCCTAAGAAGAGCTACATATAATGTTATGTAAAAGTATATTATTCTTATAATTTCCACACTTAATACAAAATCTCATACTTATGACTCAAATGCCTATTTTGTATGCCTGATCCATTTTTTCCTCAATGAAATGGTGGGGAATATATTTATTAAAATAAAATTTTCTAGGTACAGAATTAGAATATTCACATCATATATTATCCTGTGTGTAGTTTGCATAGATAGCTAAACAAACATGTATAGTAATCTCAAGCTAAAGGATGATATATGAAAAGGTGTTCCAGGCACCTCAGAAATCTGCATTTTTTATCAGAAAATTGATTTTTAAAAAAAAGCAAAGATGGGATGAGAAGGATTTGATTTTGAAAGCAACAAATTCTCTGAGGCAACTTCTCCAGGGAAACCCACGCATATTTTTTCTAACTTAGTCATCAATTTTAACTTGATTAATAGAACTCTCTAAAAGCCAAGTGACAAACATTTGCCATTTCAAAGGTAAAATCTTGACCTTTGCTACAGTTTCTTTACAATAGCAGAAGTGTGGAGGTAACAGAGGATGGGGCAATTCCCACAGGTATTCAGTAAAATTTATGTGAGCAGACAGTAGGGAAAGTTTGTCTCAGCGAAGGTACGATGTTTAGGTGCTCACTATATTCCCTGGACCTTGATTTCTTTTCTCAAAGACTATGAGCATGACCTAAACCAGGAATCACCTCAGAGATTCTTTTAGTTATAAACCTTCTAAGTTTTAGCTTGGCCTAAGCTAGAATCTGAATTTTATCGTCATAGGAAGAGTGGTGTGGACTAGAAAGATGACATTGCATGCTGTTGTTGCTGTTGTTGTTGTTGCTGTTGTTGTTTTCTTACATATGAAGTTGGGTGGCCTGGACTCTCTCTATTTCCACTAGTTTGGCAATGACAAGCATCATAGGCCTGAGGATACGAGCCCTATTGAGGGCGCCAGAGGCTCCCCATCAGCCTGGGCTCGTGAAGGACAAAACTGAACACAGAAGTCCCATTAGCTCGGCCTCGCTTATCTCTGGATTCTCGCAAGAAAGAAAAAGAACAGGGCTACATCTTATTTAATGGCATAAGATTGACATAGCTTCATCAGAATTATACCTGACATAGGAAGGGTTGAGCAAATGGTCTCTAGAGAATATGCCAGCTCTGAGTGGTGCTCTAGGTAACGGATGGAAAAGCCGTGGTTTAGGATTAAAACAAAAAAACGCCTCATTATCCTGCCAGTGACGATCGCAGACAAACACACAGGTTGAAGCTTAAGATCAATTTTAAATGATCGTCTTTCTCCCGTTTCTCAATACCTCGGGCTGAAAGGCCTCTTTCTTCTACCTTGTAATTGCTCTGTTCGTCACTTTCAATAGCCTTCCATTTTAGTAGCAGGCAGTAAGGCAAGGCAATGGATTGCCTTCATTTCAAAGGCTATCTTCAAATTCCCACGGGCATTTAGTAAAGTTTCATTATCCTCAGGCGTAATCCTCTGAGGAGATTAGATCATTAAAAGGAGCACCCCCCATCCCCTGCCCCACCACCACCCCAAAACAGCATCAAGCAGGCAGGGAGGGCTGGCTTGCACTGGTGTGAGGCTTGGAACCTCAAACCCGCAGCTCACATGGGAGCCCACAGGGACTCTGAGAGAACCAACTGCCCTTGACTTCAGTGTTGCTTTTGCTTCTGCAAGCCACTTCCCCAAAGCAAACCCAGCAGAGCTTATCACTTTATACATGTACAACTTTAAGTAGTTGGTTTTCCATAAAATTTACAGTCACACACACTGTCCTTTACCTTGGCTAGTAACCCTCATTTGAGCAAGGACATTTTATTTTGATTATCTTTTAAAGATAAGGTCTCCTTCCCTCTCTCTCTCCTGCTTTTTTTTTTTTTTTTTTTTTTTTCTGTCATCCTTCCCTCTTTCTCAGGCCCAGGCTGCCTTGTAACTCACTATAGAGCCCAGCTGGCCTCAAATCCAAAGTAATCCTCCTGCCTCAGTCCTCCTTCCTAATTTTGAATGCTGGGGTTAGAGGTGTGAGACACCAAACCCAGTTTATTTGAATCTTGCTAAGAAGTCTTGGTGATACATAAAGAACAAGACAGAGCTTTTGGACAAAATTGAGGGTTTTTTGTGTGTGAATTTATAGTTTAGTGTCTGTTGCTGACTAAAAGGGAAAAACACACACAGGCACACGTTGATAGAACTTAGGAGCATACGGTCCTGAGAGCCAGTGAAATGGTTCTTCATGGCCTTGGATAGAGAGTAGCAAAGGAAATGCTGAAAAGGAAAAGTAGAGGAATGCAATACAATGCCTCACCCACCTGCCTCCAGCCTAGACTCCCATCTTCCCCACTGAGCCGAAGTAATCATTATAAATGCAAACCTGATCACTTTCCAGTCTTTGCTTGAAATCTATCAGTGGCCGGGCGGTGGTGGCACACGCCTTTAATCCCAGCACTTGGTAGGCAGAGGCAGGCAGATCACTGAGTTCGAGGCCAGCCTGATCTACCAAGTGAGTCCAGGATAGCCAAGGCTACACAGAGAAACCTTATCTCAAAAAAAAAAAAAAAAAAAAAAAAAAAACCAAAAAAACAAAAACAAACAAACAAACAAAACAAAACAAAAAAGAAATCTATCAGTGGTTTACCATGGCCATGAAACAAGACCCAAACTCTTAAGTGCATCCAGAAATGTGAGACAGGCATAGGTAGCCCTTACCTTCATGCTGTGTTAACCCACTGCTCTGTTCAAGCTGGTTACAGTTGGTATTCTGAGTTGAACTATTGTACCCATCATTAAAAAAAAAAAAGGCATATATTAAAGTCTTAAGTATCAAGTATCATTAAAGAAGATGGGGTTTCTCTAAAGGATGCTGAGCCTCTAAGCATAGACACACACACAAGGAGAATGGCATGTAAAGACCTCCTCAGAGATGACAGTAAAGACTTCTACAATCTGAAGAGCAAGGATTGCCAGCAAATCACCAGGAGCTAACGATGGGATGGAACAAATTCTTCCTCAGGCTCAGAAGGAACCAACCTGTCTGACACTTTGATCTTGAAACCCAAGCTTCCAGAGTCCTAAGAAAATAATTGTTCATTGTTTTATCCATCTAGTTTGGGAAAGTGTCACAACAGCCCTAGAGAGTCAATACATCGAACGTCTCCAGTTTCTACGAGGATATCTGCCCACAGTGTGTGTTTGTGGAGTAGAGCAAATCTTCCCCTTCTCCTAGCCGAGCTACCTTTATGTTTGGCTGTAAATAGCATCCCTCAAGCTGAGCACTTCCTTAACCTCTCAGACCAGGCAAGTCTCTTCTCTTCTCCAACCTCTATTTACTATACATTCCCTAAGACTTTGCACTCTTCAGAGGGCCATGGGCTACTGAAGCCTTGTCTGTTTTCTTCAGTTAGCTGCAAGCAGAGGCTGGTTATGTCCCACTCCCAGATGTGTTCTCTATGCTTAGACCTGTGGATGGCACACAATTCACATTCGAGAACTATTTGTTGGCTGGCCTCCTTGACTTTCACTTGGACTGCTCTGTCCCAAATATTATTTCAAAGATCCCACATCCTTGGTAATAACTCCAAGCAAATATTATCTTTCCTCATGTATATATTCATGTGCCCCAAGGCAGCCTCATATTTCTATAATTTGCTGTTATCATAACTAACATTCTATTCCATTCCAGCACACATCTGGATAAGCAATAACACTTGTAAGTGTGCTATTCTCCAAGAATGTTTTTGATTTGGGTTCTATATTACTGAAAAGAATCTCAGTTATTTGGCAAGCTGACATCCTCCTAAGATCCTATCTGTCCAAGAAGGCATAAGGGAAATCATGTGAGAGAGAACATTACAGGAATGAAGCAAATACTTGTTTAACCTGCATCCCCTAATGCAAAACGCTCTGTGACTTACAAAAGTGACAGGTTTGGTGAGAATTATCTATAATCTATAAAATAATGTAGGTTTAGAGTAAATGGTTATAATCAGGTCTTGAGTCAATTCATTGGCTTCTGACACTGGACAGGTGCAGCAAGTTTTGGAGTCTGAGGCAAACACACGAAGAAGTCTCTGAGATGAGCCTCTTACAAGTATGTTCACTGAGAGAGATTATTTTGATTTATTCTAGAAAAATGTCTCAATAAATATGACTGTTACAGTCAAGTAAGTGGCTAATAGCACCTTGTCTTTGGACAAATTCTTCTGGCCATGTAAGAAGTAGACACTGGCATATTAGAAATACATCCTATATCACTGGTTCTCAACCCTCCTAATGCTACAACCTTTTAATACAGTTCCCCATGTTGTGATGACCCCTAACCATAAAATTATTTTTGTTGCTATTTCAAATCTGTAACATGTTACTGTTATGTATCATCATGTAAATATCCAATATGAAGGATAGTCTTAGGTGACCCTTGTGAAAGGGTTCTTCAACCCCCAAAAGGGACACAAGCCACAGGTTGAGAACCATTGTCCTATTGTGACATTAATTATGGCAAGGTGTACTACTCTCAGGCATAGAAGGACCAAGGCAAATAGGTATGTCTTAAGCATTCATTTAACAAATACTTTATGAAAGATACCCATAACATAAAGCTGAATATAATAATAATTAATAATTATTATTATTCTTTTATTGCCTGTTTTTTATATACCAAACATTGTAGTAAAAGCCTTGAACACATTATCTCTAATTCTTGCCATGGCCTTATGATATATGGTTACTGTTAACTATGCTCATTATTGAAGAAAACTTAAGATGAACGTGAATCAAAGAGCTTGGATGGGGACTTAGCTTGGTGACCTCAATATCTAAATTCATTCCCAGGGCATTGTTAGACCTCATGATATGGTATGGCTCCACTATAGAATTTCTCACCAAAATCTATGAAATGCAGGCTGAGCTTTCGATCCGAGAAAGATAGTATAAAAGTGGGCTTGAGAGGGGATTTAATTCTACAGCGATACAGAAATGCCCCGAGTAATCTCTCCTGAGAATGAGTTTATGGGCCATTTCACATAAGCTCCCCAAGTTCAAAAGTCAGGATTAGAGATATTTTGGCTTCTTAGACTCAAGCGAACTAAAGAAAGTAGAAATGAGAAAAAGAGCATTCAAAAATCCAAGTCCAGTGACGAGTCACTGTGTGCATGTGTGGGAGTGTGTAAGCAGATATAAAGGGTATATAAAAGAGGCCTAAAGCTTGAGTCTAGGCAAAATACAATCTAAAGCAAAAATTGGGATTGTATATATTTTGTAGGAAATAATCCAAAACTTTTGTAAGATTTTCTTTAAATCTGTGTTTGAAACCAAACAGAAAAGAAGTACACAGTTTTCAAGAGTCCAAGGAATGAGTGGCGATGTGACTCAATAGGAGAACCCTTTACTTCGTACATGAGGGACTTGGGTTTGTTTCTAGCATAGAAAAAAGTCCAAAAGACAGAGGTATAAAAATATAACTATTAGCTGAATCTGGAATTTTGAAAATAATTTTGTGGCCATTCTGAAGCCAGAGAACAAATTTCCTTCATCTCATTCTGACCCTGTGTGTTCCCAGGATGTGCTCTTTTGGCATTTTGTCTCTCATACATATATTCTCAACCATCAATTTTTCCTTTAATTGACTTCCCAACCCTGCCCTCTGTCTGTCTCTCCCTCATAGAGTTTCAGAGCGCAAACAGCTTTACCTGATTGATAAATCTGAGGGAACAACATGAACACTTGAGGGAAACATATACTCCTCCCAAGTTGGGTAGAGTCTGTACTTGAAGGAAAGGACACACCTTATGCCCGTGTCAAGGAAATTATGTAGACTTCCACATTGTAGACTTAGCACCAGGAAGCCAACTCAGATGTCAGAGCATTAAATAGAGCACAAGAAAATGTGCCTCTTTTGGCCATGTGTTGGGAATAAATATCTAGAACTGGATATAAGCGGATTACAGAAATTATTTTTATTCTCTTTTTTTTTTTTTTCTTCTCCAAGCCTTACTAATATATCTCTGGTTGGCAAGATCTTGCAAGATCCATATGTACTGGGCAAATTTACATTTTAACTGCAAAAGAACATAAAGGTAGCAAGATGGCTTCCAAGCCAACTTTAAAAACAGGAGAAACCTTTGATAGAAATGAATTGAACCTAGCATTAAGAGAATAAGGACATGTGGTTCTAAGGTAATTGTAGCAGCTACTTTTCTGGTTGTTGGAATAAACACTCTATGACACTCAAGGCAAAAGAAAGAGTTTATTGGGGCTATGGTTCCAGATACAGAGTCTTTAATGGTGGATGGGATGGGGGGCCCAGAGCAGAAAGTTGAGACAAGACCACATCATCAACCTCCAGCATGAAGCAGAGAGAAATTTGACCAAGCTTTTAAATCTACCCCAGCCCCCACCCAGTGATGTACTTCCTGTCGCAGGGCCATGCCACCTCCCCTGACAGCATTACCACTTGGTCCTAACCCATGGATTTCTAGGGAAAACCTCCACAGTAACATTCATAATTTTATTTTTATTTTTTCTAGCCATCCTTTTATCTTTCATTTAACTCTTTCTCTTTTCTATTCATTATAAAGCTATGAGAGCCATAGAAAATGTGTCTGGAGGATGTGCACTTGTATGCACTTGTACTCAGTCCATTTTTATTTTGTTCTAATAGTCAATGTTCATCAACATGTATTTAGACGTGATACTCTAAACACACTCTGTAGGTTAATTTACATATTAAACTACTATGAAAAAAGGAACTGTCAAGAACTCTACTTTAGAGAACAATCTGGGGCCTGTGCAAGATTTGTTTTTCTTGTCTGTAGTATTCTTTGGAAATAACTTGGAGCCTTTTAAATCCCTCCATTACATCACACCTCATACAAGCGGAAGTGCAGAACGTTGCATCTGGGCCACAGTGTTCGTCCACAGATTATAGCTGTGCTGTCCGATATGGCAATCACTAACTTACTCTTCCAGTGTAAAGTTCAGCAATTAGGGCTGGGAATACAACTCTGATAGAGAGCATGTACTGCCAGTCTGCCTCCCCTTTAGAAACGTGAAGGAGACAGCAGTGACACGGGCAGAACTCATTACAAAGAGACATGGACAGGACTTTATCTTCCAGATTTCATAATGGCTTTGCAGAAAGAGGGAGGGAGGGGGAGAGAGAGAGAGAGAGAGAGAGAGAGAGAGAGAGAGAGAGAGAGAGAGAGAGAAAGAGAGAGACTATTTCCACCTAACTTTTGCTCTCTGAATCCCTTAAGTTAAACCTGCATCATGATTACTTCTTTGTGTTTCCTTTGACAAATGTCTTCCAAAGGGACCTTCAAATGTACATCTGCCTTAGAGGTCCCCTAAGGGAATGTTATACAATAGCAGAGTAGAGTCCGTTCACATTGGGAAAGATCCAGAAACTAAGCATTTTTTTTTTAACTTCATGATGTCATGAAAAAATCTAAAGTTATCTAAACCTTTAAAATTGTTGATATAATCCCTCATCCAATACAAAGTAGCCATGTACTTTAATAGATGGATTGTGCTTGTCATAAGTGAAGCACTTGGATTTACCAGAAAGTTCTCTGTTCAAGAAGGATGAATATTAGGGAAAGGCCGACAAGGATGAATATTAGGGAAAGGCCGACATGGATGAATATTAGGGAAAGGCCGACATGAGCTTGAGTTGAGAATGAACTGCTGATGTCAAACCAAAATGAAACATACTGGCAGCTTCTGTAGCCATCCTGGTCATGAAGTAATTGATGACTGGCACTCAAACTATATTAATCGGCTCTGTCCACTGCTATTTCTAGAGTGAGTAGACCATGAAATAATGTCACTCACAGTTTGGCCCAAACAAAGCATTGTGTTTATGAGGCATAGCCATCCAGCGTAAGTCTGAGATTCTGAAGTATCCCATTTGACCACACCTTACAGGCAAATGAAAGTATAAAATTTTACATCTGGACTCGAATGTTGATAAGCAAGCTCAGTGTTCAATATGGCAACCACTAACTGCATTTGGTTATGTCCATGTAAAAATTAAGTATGGCTGGAACTATACCTAAGTGACAGAGTGCATGCATGGTCAGCATGTACCCAGCATGGCCATGTTCAATTCTCAGCAACAAAAAATAGGTTAACTTAATTATTTAAATTTGAATATATAAAATATAGCTCCTCAGTAAACTGGCCCTGTTTTAAGTGTTTAACTGCCATGTGGAGCAAGTGGTCTCTACATTGAACAGCACAGATATAGAACACAGAAGGATGTTCTTTGGAACAACATTGGTCTAGAAGAATTCCCTGAAGACAGCATAACTGTGCAACATTTTAAAAGTAATCCTGTCAGACTTCCCATGGAGAAGGAGAGCACTGAGATGTCATGGCTCTGACGTGGCTCTTCTCATACCTACTCAACAGGCTTAAAGACTATTCTTCAGTCTATGGGGCTATTTAAGATCCACAAAAGGCCAGTTTCATCTGTGTAACTAAGATATTTCACTGAAATCTTCAGTTAATTTGATTTTTTAGTCCATTGCCCATTGGGGTCATTTTAAGTTAGTGTAGTGGCTGACCAGGATAAGTGAGCAATTGCCTCAGAGATCAGCATACTATCCTATTGCTGGAAAGCATTATGGACATAGGAGTCTGCATGTTTTCAGTCTGTCTGAGAACTGGCAGTGTTTGCAGCTCTGGAGTCAGGGATTGGGCTTCCAATGGAATGAAAAGGTTGCCGAGTATCCTCTTCAGAAACATCATGACTGTGCTCCAAATGTGTACAGGCTATTGAGCTATAAATGGAGGGGCAGCATCTTAGGAGAGAGGAATCTTCCTGTAATAATTCACTTGAATAGAAGAAAAATGCACCTGCTGACAGGTCTGGCGGAGAAGCAATAAGGCTGTTCTGATGCCTGGGTGACCAGAGATTGCTGTGGTTGACTACCTAGGAAACGGCATTGAACTAAACAAGAGGAGAGTCACAGGACTACATATGATGCAACCAGTGATGTCTACAGGTATCACAGTGTCCTTGTGCTCCATCGCCTTAGCCTTACCATCCAGGTCCCACCAGTTTGTTTCTGTCTTCTGCTCTTCCTGGCCTTTGTCGGGGCAGCCCATTGATGACCTAGCTTAGGCTTATTTCCTGCTTTACTTTTCCTCTGAAATAGAGCAATTTGGGAGCTGGAAAGATGGTTTAGCAGTTTAGAGCACTTGATGTCTTGCAGGGGCCCAGAGTTAGATTTCAACTCCCACACTGTGGCTCATAACCATCCATAACTCCAGTTCCATCTGAAGCCCTCTCCAGACCTCTTTGGTCACCAGGTACCACACGTGATACAAAGACAAACATGCAGACAAAACATCCATACCTAAAGTAAGATTTTAAAAAATGAAAACTTAAAAACCATTAGAGCAACTTTGCTCACGATCTTCACTTCCCTCAGCTCCATTCTCACTTTTTTCTCTCTTCCAAATACAACTTGTTCGCACTGGTACCAGTAGGATCTGCCCTCCTCCAGGAGATAAACAGAATGAAATGCATGATCTAAGAATAAACTTATGTCCTCAGGTCACCTTCCTAAAGACTAAGAATTCTATGTTTTCCTCGGCCTCAATTGCTCTTTAGGCTTTCCATTAAGTTAACTACTGCTTCATCTGACCAGTCTTTCAATAAATAGCTATTGAGGTTACATTTGCTCTAGACACCCATTTAACACTAGAGGTGCAGTAGTGAATGAAGCAAGCAACCTTCCATGTAGTTGCTCTCATGGTAGTGGAAAGAGGCAGACGGTAAATAAATAGAAAGCCATTAAGTTATTTCCAGTGGTGGCAATTGTGGTTTGAACATAGAAAAGAGTTAAGTAGATATAGAGTTTCAGGGAGGTGATTAAGCTAGTTTGACTTGAAATTCCTGACAATGAAGTGAAACTTGAGGCAAAGCAGGGGGCAACCATGCCCTGGTGTCTAGAGAAAGGCAGTTGTCAGGCCTGAGAACACAGCAAATGTCCAGCCGAAAGGAGCAAAGGAGCTCAGCATGTCTGCGGATGGGAAAATCAATGTGGTGGGACAGAGTAAGAAAGGGAGCAATTAGAAATTGGGAAAAGTAAGATTATGGGTGTTTATAGTTGATACTGATTCTAAAGGCACATGGAGGAGTTTTGGGTAGAGTGGGGACCTCATTTGAGTGGGTTTTTTTGTGGTTTGTTTTGTTGTTGTTGTTGTTGTTGTTTGTTTGTTTGTTTTGGGTTTTTTTTTTTTTTTTTTTTTTTTTTTTTTTTTTTTTTTGTGTTCTCTGGGGAGTAAGTGGCAGGGAATTTACATCAGCCAAGGTCCAAACAACAAAAGGCCAGAGGCAAAAGTTTTCAGTGAAGAGGTTCTAGAAGGAACTTGTAGGTTGACTATGAAACGTCCCTCACACACTCACACACTAAAGGTTAAGAACCTATTTGGGGAAAAGGACAGACACTTTGGAGAAGGTGCCCATCTGAGGGAGCATGTTAGAGGGTGGGGGAGAGGGGAGGAGGAAGGAGGGCAGGGAGAGCTTTTCCTGGCCCCTTCCTGGGATTTCTCTCTGCTGCTTTGCTGTCACAAAGGCAAAGGGCTCTGATCCAAGATGTCGTTCCTCCACGATGCTCTTCCTCACAAGGCAAGAATCAGTATAGGATGCTGTGGGCTGAGAGCTCTGAAATGATGGACCAGACTAAATCTCCCCTTCATTAAGTTGCCTCTCTCAGGCATTAGTCAAAGCGAGGAAGAAACCGACATATGCAGGACTACTGATATCAGCATGGGTAGGAGAGCAGAACCCAACAGGAGTTAGAGAACTGTAGGAACGGGGCACAGGGTGGTGCTGTGATGCTTAGATCATTGATCCTCTACCTGCCTTCTCTTTCTCCCACATCAGGCCACCCCCAAATCCAGCCTCTTCCTCTCTTGATATCCAAGCTCACTGTGACCTTGCAGCTGTCAGAGCCCTCCCCGCCCCCAACCTGTCTTCATAGCTGCCTTGCTCTGCCTAATGGGAAGACTTAAGACTGCCTTAAATTATATCTAGTGCTTTTCCTGCCTGGCAACTTGGAGTGTGTAAATCAGGTCAGTTGCGTCATGTATTGTGGATATGGCTCTATACCCCACAAAACAGTAATAGCAAGAAATACCTGCTTTGTCTCCTCAGAACTGAAGAGCTGTTCTCTCTTTGGAGCTCCATTATGCTGCTCCCTATGGGCTGGTGCTCCAGCTCTCTTGAGAATCCGGAAATGGTGCTCACTTCGGCAGCACACATACTAAAATTGGAATGATACAGAGAAGATTAACATGGCCCCTCTGTGAGGATGACACACAAAATCATGAAGCATTCCATATTTTTAAGAAAATAATACAAGAAAATTTCCCCAGTCTACAGAAAGAGATACCCTTAAACATACAGGAGGCCTACAGAATACCAAATATGTTAGACCAGAAAAGAAATTCATCCCAGCACATAATAATCAAAACACTAAACCTGCAGAATAAAGAAAAGATACTAGAGATTATGCAGACTCTAAGAGACCACAGATGCAAACCTAGGCTACTATATCCAGCAAAACTTTCAATCAACATAGATGGAGAAAACAAGATATTCCAAGACAAAACCAAATTTAAACAGTATCTGAACACCAACCCCGCTCTACAGAAAATAGTAGAAGGAAAACATCATCAAAACGAGAGCAGCCACACCCAAGAAAATGCAGCATACAGATAATCGCACATCAGCAGAACCAAAACAGACACTGCCACACACAATCACCACTAACTCCACAATAAAAGGATCCAATAAACATTGGTCAATAATATCTGTCAACATCAATGGCCTAAATTCCCCAGTAAATAGTCAGCACAGGCTAACAAAATGGATGCAAAAACAAGATCCTTCAATATGTTGCATTTGAGAATCTGGAAGTGGAAGGCTATCTTCCTTGCAGGACCCATGTCATGGCGTCCACAGCAGCTATATCTCCTACTATTCTCCTTCAAACCTAAAGGCCTGTTCTCTAATCTCAGACCATGATGCTGCCACTTAATAAAGCTGGTCAGAAGCGTAATTCATCTCAGCTTTCTTTCTGCAGACACAGCTTGCCTAAGTTATAAGAGCCACTTGAAAGCCTGAAAGCCAAACGGAGGACAATGGTCCTTCCATCATCTTTTTATGTATGTTTCCTCAAGGTTGGAGGTGATCATAGTCGCTTTCGTTCAAAGTAACTGTGATCACTCACCTGTGACACACATGTTACTGTGCCTCTTGCCATGTCCTCACAGACTGAGTGGGGAGACTCATGAGGCTAGTGGTTCTCTCAAGGGTCATGGGTCCACAAGCCTTCCTGTGATCCACTCAGAACCCTCTTGTAAGCTGACGGCTGGCTCAGGGCTCTTCAGTATTGCAGCTGTCTATATTTGACCTAGTGGGAGTTTTCAGTGGGATAGCTTTTTTGTGAGACTTGCATGCTGTGCCTTCAACTCTCCAACTGGGCAGATTGTTTGTGGTTCATCCATATTGTGGATGGGACCCTTGTAGCTGCATGTAAGTTCCCTAGTGGATTTCCCAGTGGAAGATCAACCTTTGAGTAACTTGTGCTCCTACAAGAACCACAATAAACTCACTGGTTCACAAAACTGGGCTTGGATGGGATCCATTTGCCTGTTGGTTGTCACCCTCCCCACTGGAGGTAAATAGATTCTTGTTTACATCTCCCCAGGAAAAGGGAAGTGACCCCTGGGAGAAAGAATGCAAGCCATGGACACTGGCTCATGAGAGCTACCATCTATGGAGAGGTGTTGAGTAGTACTGCCACCCTGTGGAAACGGTCCAAGAGCAAAATAAGTTCTCTTTCCCATCTTTTCTCCTTCCAACCCTCTACTTGGACTCCCATTTTTTGGTTCATAGTCATTAAGATGAGAAAGTCAAGCAAGGAGGGATGGATAGTTCATTTTGTGAAGACTAGCCTCAAGGGAGGAAGCGAGAGAGGACAGGACACAAGCAGGAGGGGGAGGGCAGGGGTAAACTATCATGTATGGAAAATTGTTTTTGAGGAACAATTGAGTACAAAGCATGCTAAGTACCCTAGAAATTAGATTATAATATAGTAAAACAAGATTGGCCAGTATAAAATATCATTTTCTTAAAACTCTACTGTGATGGAGGCACATTTATAACCATAGTGTTTATCTACATTATTAAAGTGGCTTCATTCTAGGGCCCATAAAAAATAATTTTGGTATCCATAGAAATAAGTAAAAGAAAGAACCAGTTCTGCCAACCTCATAAAATAAAAAAATCAGGTCATATGGGAAGAATCTACTTTATCTTTGGGCTCGTTCTCCAGGGTATTTGTGCTGGCCTCCCTGGCTCTTGAGTAAATACTCTCCCAGGTAGAAATATGAATGATAAATGACTGTGGGCAGACATTTAAACTATGTTTCCATGAGAAGGAAACATTAACTTTAAGAAGAATGTTCTCGTTACCATAGCACCTGAAACCTGGGTTTTCTCCCATACACCTGTGACTTTGCACTGTTTTCAGCACTCTTTACCTTCCATCCCCATCCCACCCCACCCCTGCAAACTAACCAAACAGCAATAAGGTTTGTTTAAAAAGTGGGGCCAAAGACTGGAGAGATGTTCAGTTGGTAAGGTGCTTGTGCAACAAAACTGAGGGGCTGAATTTGCATCTCTAAATCCAGGCCCAGTAGTGTCTGTGACAACAGTGCTCCTACAGTAAGCTAGGAAGCAGAGAAGAACTTCTGGAAGCTGTGTCAAATGAGGTGGAAGGTCATGCTCTGAACTCCACATACATGCTGCGGTGTATATGCACCCACACTCACCAAACAAACCTCTCTCTCTCTCTCTCTCTCTCTCTCTCTCTCTCTCTCTCTCTCTCTCTCTCTCTCTCTCTCTCTCTCTGTGTGTGTGTGTGTGTGTGTGTGTGTGTGTATGTGTCTGTCTGTCTGTCTATGTCTCTCTGTCTCTCTCTCTCACACACACACACAAACACACACACACATCAGATTAATGAGAAAGGGGCATCATTGCAACACTAGTTCAGTAAGGTGAGAAAAGGATAGAATTTATTACCAAAACAATGATCAGGAGCCTTGTTGATGGAGTAACTATCTTACAAATAGAGATCTATCCACTTACCCTTCAGATCACCCGCTCTCCTTTAGTTATTCCCTTTTATGGGTGAACAGGTCTGGGTTTTTCCAATCTCACCACCTGACAAGAAAGAACAAAACAAACACCAGATGACCAGGGTATGAGCAAAGCGAAGACAACTGGAAAAGACTGAGAGTAGTGACCACAACCATCATGACTGCTAACAATTAGTGATGGGCAGCTAGGTAAACCTCACCCTTGTCCAGGCGATTTAGTGAAGAAAAGCCTGGAACGCCTCAGTATCCCTGTGGATGGCAGACACAGGGTTTAGGGAAGTCGGAGTTGCCAGAATTTTCAGGGCAATGCTCTTTCTTGAATACAGAACTCCAGAACGCTCATTCAGAGACCCAGAATGATTGCAGGACCCACAGTACAGGGGAGCTGAGGATCACTGGCTGTGAGAGTCCAAAACGACAGGGCTAGCCTCCTACCATCCACACCAGTGAAGCATCAGAGCTTCCAGCCTAGAGAAATCATGAGAAAACAAGTGAATCTATCATCAGACTCCCTCTGCCCAACTCTGGAAGCTACCGAACAAAAACAGAGATGGCAAGATGTCTAAAGGACAGCGTAAAAGCATATGCAAAAAACCCCAAAACAACATGGTGTCTTGAGGTTCCAGCTATCCCAAAGAAAACAACCCAGAGAACTCAAATACAACAGAAATACAAGAAAATGACCTCAAATCCTTAGTAATGAGGATGATAATGGAGGAAACAAATAAAACTCGTAATCAAATGCAGGAAGACGCAGCCAAACAGGCGAGAGACATAAAAGAAGCACATAGAATGGAACTGGAAAAATTGCAGGAAAATGCAAACAACCAGATGAAAGAAAGAAATAAAATGATTCAAGCTCTGAAGACCTATAAAGAGGCAATGGAGGAAACTCAGGAATATACAAACAATCAGATAAAAGAAATAAAAAACATCAGTTCAAGATCTGAAGATGAAAATGGATTCAATGATAAACACACAGACAGAAGAAAAACGAGAATGTGAGACCTCAGAGAAGAAAAGTGGGAACTTTTCTAGAGAAGAAGGCGAGCAACACAGAGGTAAACTTTTCTAACAGAATCCAAGAGATGGAAGAACAAATCTCAGGTCTAGAAGATACAATCACAGATCTTGAAGCAACCATTAAAGAAAATGCCAAATCTGGAAAACTCCTGACACAAAACATCCAAGAAATTAAGGACACCATGAAAAGAAGAAATCTGAGGATAATAGGCATTGAAGAAAGAGAAGATATCAGACTCCAAGGCCCAGAAACTATTCTCAACAAACTCATAGAAGAAAATTTCCCCAATCTAAAGAAAGAGATGCCTATAAACATACAAGAGGCCTACAGAACACCAGATAGAATTGACCAGAAAAGAAAAACTGCCCATCACATAATAATCAAAACACAAAACATATAGAACAAAGAAAAAATATTAAAAGCTGCAAGGGAAAAGGGCCAAATAACATTTAATGGCAAACCTATCAGAATTACACCCAACTTCTCAGCAGAGACCATAAAAGCAGAAGGGCCTAGACAGATATCCTGCAAACCTTAAGAGACCACAGATGTCAGGCCAGACTACTTTACCCAGCAAAACTATCAATAACCATTGATGGAGAAAACAAAATATCCCATGACAAAAACAAATTAAAACAGTACCTATCCACAAATCCAGCTTTACAGAAGGTACTAGAAGGAAAACTCCATCCCAAAAGGTCAAGTTACAACCAAAACTACTCAGGAAATAGATACGTATACCATGGCAAAAACACAACTACACAAATTCTCGACTGGAACCAACATCAAAATTAAGACTCTTAACAGTCACTGGTCATTAATATCTCTCAATATCAATGGTCTCAATTCTCGAATAAAAAGACACAGACTAACTGAATGGGTGCATAAACAAGATCCAACATTCTTCTGCATTCAAGAAACACATCTCACCCATAACAATAGGCATTACCTCAGGGTGAAAGGGTGGAAAAAAATATTCTAAGCAAATGGTCACAAGAAGCAAGCAGGCGTAGCCATTTTAATATCAAATAAAATAGACTTTCAACCAAAATTAATCAAAAGGGATGAGGAAGGACACTTCATACTCATCAAAGATAAAGTCAACCAAGATGACATCACAATTCTGAACATCTATGCTCCCAATACAAAGGCACCCACATTTGTAAAAGATCTGCTAAAAAAGTTTAAACAACACATCGATCCCCACACAATAATAGTGGGAGACTTCAACACCCCACTCTCACTGAAGGATAAGTCATTGAAACAGAAACTAAGCTTAGAAATAACATCATTAACCAATGCCATGGGTCAAATGGATCTAACAGATATCTATAGAACCTTTCACCCAAACAAGAAAGAATATACCTTCTTCTCTGCACCCCATGGAACCTTCTCCAAAATTGATCACATCGTAGGTCACAAAGCAAACCTCAATAGATACAAGAGGATTGAAATAATACCTTGTATCCTTTCAGATCACCATGCTCTTAGGCTGCAATTCAACAAACACAGAAATAACAAAAAGCCTACATGTACCTAGAAACTAAACAACTCTCTACTAAATGACACCTGGGTCAGGGAAGAAATAAAGAAAGAAATCAAAGAGTTTCTGAAATTCAATCAAAATGAAGGAACAGCATACCCAAATTTGTGGGATACATTGAAAGCAGTGCTAAGAGGAAAATTCATAGCCCTAAGTGCCTTTAAAAAGAAATTGGAAACATCTCACATAAGCATCTTAACAACACAACTGGAAGCCCTAGGAAAAAAAAAAGCAGAAATGCCCAAAAGGAGTAGACGTCTGGAAATAATCAAACTCAAGGCTGATATTAACAAATTAGAAACTAAGAAATCAGTCCAAAGAATCAACAAGACAGACAGACCGTTAGCCAAACTAACTAAAAGGCAGAGAGACAGTATTGAAATCAACAAAATCAGAAATGAAAAGGGAGACATAACAACAGACACTGAAGAAATACAAAGAATCATAAGATCCTACTTTGAAGGCATATAAGCCACAAAATTTAAAAATCTAAGGGAAATGGATGATTTTCTTGATCAATTTCACTTGCCAAAGGTGAGGGAAGAACAGATAAACAAGCTAAATAGTCCCATTTCCCCTACAGAAATCGAAGTAATCATTGATAGTCTCCCAAACAAAAAAAAAAAGCCCAGGGTCAGATGGTTTCAGTGCACAATTCTACCAGACCTTCAAGGACGAGCTAATACCGATACTCTTCAAGCTACTCCAAAAGATAGAAATGGATGGAAAATTACCAAATTCATTCTATGAGGCCATAGTCTCATTGATACCTAAACCTCACAAAGACTCAACAAAGAAAAATTTCAGACCAATTTCTCTTATGAACATTGATGCAAAAATACTAAATAAAATACTTGCAAAAAGAATACAGGAACACATCAAAGATATCATTCATCATGACCAAGTAGGCTTCATTCCAGGCATGCAAGGATGGTTTAATATACGGAAATCCATCAATGTAATCCACCATATAAACAAACTGAAAATAAAAAACCACATGATCATCTCTTTAGATGCAGAGAAAGCATTTGATAAAATCCAACACCCATTCATGTTTAAAGTTTTAGAGAGATCGGGGATACAAGGCACTTTCCTCAATATAATAAAGGCTATATACAGCAAGCCAATAGCCAAAATCAAAGTAAATAGTGAGATACTCAAGGAAATTCCTTCAAAATCAGGACCAAGGCAAGGCTGCCCACTCTCTCCATATCTCTACAATATAGTACTCGAAGTTCTAGCCAGAGCAATAAGACAACAAAAGGAGATCAAGGGTATCCAAATGGGAAAGGAGGAAGTCAAATTATCCCTCTTTGCAGATGATATGATAGTTTACATAAGTGACCCTCAAAATTCCACCAGAGAACTCCTACAGCTGATAAACACCTTCAGCAAATTAGCTGGATACAAAATTAACTCAAAAAAGTCTGTAGCCTTCCTATACACAAATGACAAGCTTGCAGAGGAAGAAATTAGGAAAACCACACCCTTCACATTAGCCACAAGCAATATAAAATATCTAGGAGTTACTCTAACTAAGCAAGTGAAGGACTTGTTTGAAAAAAATTTCAAAACTCTGAAGAAAGAGATTGAAGATGACCTGAGAAGATAGAATGATCTTCCTTGCTCATGGATCGGGAGAATTAACATAGTAAAAATGGACATCCTGCCAAAAGCAATCTACAGATTCAATGCAATCCCTATCAAAATACCTACACAATTTTTTAAAGACATTGAAAGTTCAATTCTGAACTTCATATGGAAAAACAAAAAACCCAGAATAGCTAAAACAATCTTGTACAATAAAAGGTGCTCCAGAGGATCTCCATACCTGATCTCAAACTGTACTATAAAGCAATAGTAATTAAAACAGCATGGTACTGGCACAGCAACAGGCTGGTTGATCAGTGGAATCGAATCGAAGACCCAGATATGAATCCACACACATATGGCCACTTGATTTTTGACAAAGAAGCCAAATTCATTCAATGGAAAAAGGATAGCATCTTCAACAAATGGTGCTGTTCTAACTGGAGGTCTATGTGTAAAAAAAATGCAACTGGACCCATATTTGTCACCTTGCACAAAACTCAAATTCAAGTGGATTAAAGACCTCAACATAAAACCAGAGACACTAAGTCACTTAGAAGAAAAAGTGGGGAAGAGCCTGGAACATATCGGCACAGGAGACAACTTCCTGAACAGACCACCAACGGCCCAGGCCTTAATGTCAACCATTAATAAATGGGACCTCATGAGGCTGAGAAGCTTCTGTAAGGCAGGAGACACTGTCAAGAGAACAAAGCGACAGCCTACAGACTGGGAAAAAATCTTCACCAACCCTACATCTGACAAAGGTCTAATATCCAAAATATATAAAGAACTCAAGAAATTAAACACTACCAAACCAAATAACCCAATTGAGAAATGGAGCTTGGAACTAAACAGCAAATTCTCAACAGAGGAATATCAAATGGCTAAGAAACACTTAAAGAAATGCTCAACCTTCTTAGTCATCAGGGAAATGCAAATCAAAACAACTCTGAGATTCCATCTTATACCCATCAGAATGGCTAAGATCAAAAATTCAAGTGACACCACATGCTGGCGAGGATGTGGGGAGAGAGGAACACTCCTTCATTGCTGGTGGAAATTCAAACTAGTACAGCCACTTTAAAAATCTATCTGGTGCTATCTCAGAAAAATGGGGATAGGGCTTCCTCAAGACCCAGCTATTCCACTCCTTGGAATATACCCAGAAGATGCTCCAGCACACAACAAGAAAATTTGCTCAACCATGTTCATAGCAGCCTTATTCATAATAGCCAGAACATGGAAACAGCCTAAGTATCCCTCAGTAGAAGAATGGATAAAGAAACTGTGGTACATATACACTATGGAATACTACTCAGCTATTAAAAAACAAGGAATTCCCGAAATTTGTGGATAAATGGATTGAGCTAGAAATGATCATAATGAGTGAGTTAACCCAGAAGCAGAAAGACTCAAATGGTATATACTCACTTATATCTGCATACTAGCCCAAGGGGCATGTCCCAAGAAAGCCTTCACTTACCATGACACTGGGATAGAGGGGAGGACATCCTATTGGGACTCTAGATGAGAGAAACATGGGAGAATAGCAAAGTAGAAGGATCCAGAGGGTCCTAGAAACCTACAAGTAGAACATTATGATAGGCAGATCTGGGCCCAGGGGTCCCGCTCAAACTAAGGCATCAGCCAAGGATAATACAGGCGGTAAACTTTAAACCCCTACTCAGATCTAGCCAATGGTCAGAACATTCTCCACAGTTGAGTGGAGAGTGGGGTATGACTTTCACAAGTACTCTGGTGCCTCATATTTGACCATGTCCCCTGGAAGGGTAGACCTGGTGGCACTCAGAGGAAGGATAGCAGGTTACCAAGAAGAGACTTGATACCCTATGAGCATATAAAGGGGGAGGAAATCCCCCTCAGGAACAGTCATAGGGGAGGGGAATAAGGGGAAAATGGGAGAGAGGGTAGAATGGGAGGTTACAAGGGATGGGATAACCGTTGAGATGTAACAAGAATAAATTAATAAAAATTTTATCAAAAGAATAAATAGGAATTTCAAAAAAAAAAGAGTATCAAAACAAAATTAAGGTTATACTTTTGTTTCAGCATACTTTGTATTAACTCCTCTTGAGGTATTGTACCTATGTAATTCTTAAAAATGCGATGTGAAGTTCTAGTTCTTTTGAAAGCTACTACTACAAACTGTTTAGGATAATTAAGAAATGCAAACTAATAGTCATTCAAACATGATTTTATTAGGTGCTAGTTTTCTAAGTTAATCGGTCAGTGTATAGCTAGAACTAGTAATTCAGATATACTAGAGATAGATAGATGGTCTTCAAAATTCTCAGAGCCCTGTAGACTATGGCAGCACTAACTGGACTTAGTGAGTTATAAAATAAGACACAAAGTTGTAAGGGAGGCATATTAAGGGGAGCTATAGTGAGAACTAGAAAGGAGAAATAGGAGGTAAGATATGACTGTGTTTCATCGTAGGCATATACTAAATTCTCAAAAATAAAGAAAAAATTTTAAACAATTAAAATGGAGAAAATGGAAATATTTAAAACCGAGACAGTTGTTTGACAGTGAGATTAATAAATTTATGGTTAGACAAGGGAAAAAAAGAAAAATAAATTCATTATTAAGAAGGAAGCATAAAATCATCACTAGATAGCTTACAAAACATAAACTAGAGTTTACAAAAGAGTTTAGCAAAAAACAAAACAAAACAAAACAAAACAAAACAAAACAAAACAAAAATTTGGATAAAATGGAAAAAATTTGATAGGTATAAATCACCAAAACTGAACAAAGAAAAACAGAAAAACCTTGACCTATATAACTATATTAAAGAAATAGTATGATGCATAACTCAAAATCTGTCACTAAGAAAACTACAGGCCCAGTGGCTAGGAAACAACAAGAGAATATTTAATATTTACTAGGCCCAGTGTCTTTACCAGGAAATGGTATTCTCTAGAACAAGTTGAAAAAATTTTAAAGATCTCAATAAACAAACAATGCCACTCAGACTTCACCAGAAAATATTAAGAAGCGCACTGGTTTCCAAGTTAGTGGTTAAGAGACCAGAACAACTCTAACGCTAAACCAGAGTAAGTCATCAAGAAAAGAAACTATATGCCAATATTCCTTGGAAAGTTGGGCTTGAAAATCTTTCACCAAGCAAATGTAGAAATGCAAGATGAGAATAAGACATCAGGATCCAGCAGGATGGATTCCAGGAATAGAAAACTGGTTAAACATTCCTTAAAAAAAACCAAACAAACATTCAATATAATTCATATTAGCAGAGTAAAAGAAAATGCACTACACTCATTTTAATAAATGCAGAGAAGTCATGGATAAGTTTCAACATGATATTCTGAAAACTAGGACTAGCATTTCAAACTAAAAGCAGTTTCTGTGAAGAGTCAGCAGCTCCGACCATGTTAGTAACGAAAGGCTAAGTGCACTGCACTCACGTGCTAAAGGGATGCCAGGCACGCTCGCTCCTGCCGCTGTTCAAAACTGCATCCTAGTCAGCCAGTAAACAAAGCAACGGAAAAGAGAGAAATGTAAAAAGAGAGTTAAACTTTGCAGGTGACATAATCATGACCCCTTTATATAATTTCTCAGAAATCTACCCTAAAAACTTAGAAGAATTTATATCTCAGTTAAGAGACTCAAGAATCCAAGGCTAATGTACTGAAATCTTTGGCATTAGTATATTCTAACAGCTCATTACTAGAAGCATAACATAAATCAATTCCACTTATCACAAACATGCAACACTAACATGGATGTTTCCAGAGTGTGTGCAACAACTGTCCAGTGAAAATGGCCAAACACTGCCAACTGAAAGTAAAGACCAGAACTGAGACCCTACTGTTGTTCCTCAACACTGCTTCAGGAGCAAGTAGCAGTTGCCCCCCAAACTGATCCAGAACATGCCAACCACCCTTCTTTCTTGAAGTTCACTGGAGTGACCTTTCTAAATTTTAGATGTGGCTACCGTTATATAACTTAGCCACTTTAAATTATTTTTATGGTTTCTTAAAGCTTATAGAATAAAGTCCAGACTCCACAGAGCATATACAAGATGTTCTGTGATCTGAACCACCTGCGCATCTTCCCTCAGTCCTCTGACTGAAATGTCCTTTATTCTCTGGTGAACTTTTCATGTAGGAGCTGGCTTTGATCCCACTTCATAACCTTTCTGATCTACACAGGTAGATGGCATCAGTGACTCACTTAAGACAACAGTAATCCTGAATTAGCCTTTTCACCCACTATTACTGTAATTCACTGCATACTCTTTACCTCCCTGGAAAGACTGTGGGCTCTTCATGGGCCCTGGTAGGGCTCTGTCTTGCAGGCATGGACATAGCCTATTTATTCTCGTCTTCTTAGCACTCACACTGTGCCCATCATACATACAATGAACGCTGGAATATATTTGAGGGGACCATTCTCTGACTGTCTTCATGAAAGAGAATAGGAGAACTTTCAAGAATGAAACACCCCAAATAGGGTGGCTTTAGAAATGAACAAAATATCCTAAGGCTGGATAAGATCAATTGAAAGAAAAGAACGTTTTATAACAGAGAGGAGTATTAATCATTTTTACTCTGGCTCCCTTTTTGTTTTGGCTTGAAACCCAAAGCACCCCTCAGGAAATTACGTTTGACCACAAGCACCACAAACTATGCCTTAGTTTCCCACAGTAAGTCCAAACATGGGTTTTAATAGCCAGTCATCTGTAGCTTTGCCCTACTTGGGTCTCAAATTCCCTCCACTTGCTGCTTTGCATTTCATTCCATAATAAACACATGAAAATGTTTATAGGAACCAAATAAAGAACATTGGTCCAGAAATGCTGCTTGGCCCAGGGAAGCCAGTCTGCTCCAATCTCATCATTCTCAGATTCTGCACGGCATGCTTACCTCTGCACTTCTCAAGAGTTCACTGCGCTGCCATTCTAGAACCTGGTTCTCTCGCATAGTCTTCCACCTGTAAGTTCGTCAGGATGTCTGTTCTTTCACTGATGTTTTCATATGTCCCTCTAATCATACAACCATAAACTTTTCAGAAGAGATTTGGAATCCCATAAAGCATGGGTCCTTTTGATCGCTGGAGATTAACACACTTGTACTCCATTCTTTTGGAACATTTTAAAAGACCAATTTGAAGCAATGCCAAGTCTACAGAGAGTTATGCCAGATAGATGACACAGCTTAAATAAAGGAGAGGCAATCCTGGGGAGAGTCAAGCAATCCCAGCGTCAGCCGTCTCCACAGGTAGATGTCACCACAGACTCACTTAAGACAACAGTAATCCTGAATTAGCCTTTTCACCCACTATTACTGTAATTCATTTCATAATCTTTACCTCCATGGACATACTGTGGCCTCTTTGGGGACCCTGAAAGAGCTCTGTCTTGCAGGCAATGTAGAGAGTGTAGATGGCAGAACTGTAGCTAGGACAAACTTCCCTTTGGAGATAGTTGTCACCTCAGGATGCCTGTCTCAGAATCTCCCTGTGGGTCCCAGGAGATGGTCTACATCTCCACACCAGCTCTTCCTACATTGTCATAAGAAAGCATAAATTTCTTCTGCTTGGTATTTTCCTTCCATCCAAGGAAACAGGTATTTCCAAATATACTTTGAGTTGAACTAAAAGAAATGATTTTCTGAAATCAAAGGGGATTTCCTACTTCCTTTATGAAACATAAAAGAATGCCAAGCTGACTGTGAAATAGTCTCAGACAACACTGAGACAAGTACTCTGAACTGTTGTTTTGGGAAACACAGGGTCGCCTTCAATGTTTTACTGAAGACTTAGCCCGGGTTTTATAATGGAAACTCACATAATTTGAGAGAAAGTAGCACCCTATAGCAGTATACTGTCTTCCCTCAGCCTTACTGTCTATGAATATTCCAATATATTTTCTGTCATAGCTTCAAATGACTGGATTCTGGCCCTCTTTGAATATGAGATTTTACACCCTTCTTTTCTAGGTGAGTTATCATCCCTTATGTTAAATCTGCCTCCCTTGTCTTTTGAAGCTTGTCAAGATCCCTGAAGCCCTATTGTTGCCTCCTAGTTTTTTTACTGTCCACTAAGTTATCAACTTCCAAAGAGAGAAATACTTTAGGTGTGTTAGCTGAGTTCAATACACCGTAAAACTACAAGGAAAACCACACAAGAAGAACATAAATTCTAAGACTTCAGAGTCTTGCTCTTGCTGTTGTTATTTTGGTTTTTTTTTTTTTTTTTTTTTTTTTTTTTTTTTTTTTTGTTTGTTTTTTTTTTGTCTTTCTTCTTTCCACACACCCCTCTGTTGCTATGATAAACACCATGGCCAAAAAGAAGCAACTTGGGGTGAAAAGGTTTATTGGTTCATCCTTGAGGAAAGTCAGGGAAGGAACCTGGATGCAGGAACTAAAACAGAGAGCATAAAGGGACACTTGATCCTATGGCTTGCTTAGCCTGCTCTGTTATGCATCCGAGGACCACCTAGTAAGAAAGTGCTTCTACAAACAGGCCACAAGACAACCTGATGGAATCAGGTTCTCAACTGATGCTCCATAGGCATGAAGTGGTTGTGTAATTCAGATGATAACTTCTGTGCATCCCATACCTGCTTGCTATCCTTGTTCTGAGAATCTGCTATCTCAATGTTGTGTAAGCACTGCTCCCCAATTGTCCCCTGATATGCCAATAAAGCAGTTTCCAGCCAATCATTGAGCAGGGGAGAAATAGGACCGGACTTCCTGCCAGCCAGGGAAGAAGAAATTAGAGGAGGAAGTAGGGATTGAGCCATGGGAGAGGCCCAGGAGATATCAGGAAAGAGAGCTGGAACAAGAAAAGTTACAAAGTTTAAGTATCTCTGGGGTGTAAGCTGCTAAGAAGCCAAACTAACCTAGAGTGCTAAGAATAGAGTAATAACTGCCCAGTTCTTATGCTGTGAAGCTTGTTTAAATAATATAATAAAGCCTTAATTATTTGTGTGGTAGCCAGGTTAAGAGAGAAATTTAGAAACAAACACAGGTTTTATAGAAACAACCATAACAACACTCTTTTTCCAGGTGACTCTAGTTTATGTTAAGTTAATAAAAACTAACCAGTACATCAGGTCTTAGAAGCTATCTTCACTGCTGCTGCTTCTGTGTTTATTATTTAATGGATGGCATAGGTACCATTTTCCTCTATTGTCTGGAGGTGAGCAGCTGGAAAAAAATAGTGTGCCTGAATACTGCTATAGCTGAAGCTTGTCAACACACCACCCCAGAATTCCCCAGGCCTAGCATCCATAAATCATAAGAGAAAAGAAGCAAGACATGGTGTATTTTAAACACCATGATGATTATTAAGAGTTCCGCCTTGCATTGAGTGAGAAGTCAGGAAGAGACTGAGAAGAAATACAAAGAGCATTTGAGGAGGTTAATCAAACTTTTTAAAGTCAATGTAGTTGCTTCATTTTTATTTTTTAAAGAGAAGAAGCAGAAGTGGGGGCTAGGGAGACAGTTCAGTCAGCAAAGTGCTTGTCTTGCAAACATGAGGATGCAAGTTTGGTCTCCATGATCCATGTAAAAAGCCAGATTTGGGGGGGGGGTGGGGCATGCATGGCTGTAATCCCAGTACTGGGGAGATGGAGACAAGCAGATCTCCAAGGCTCACTGACCATTCTGACTAGCCAAATTGGTGAGATCCACACACATATCAGTCAGAGTCTGTCTCAAAACAAACTTCTGAAGAATGATTCCCAAGGTTGACCTCTAAGCAACACACACACACACACACACACACACACACACACACACACACGCACGCATGCGCGCGCGTGCGCGCGCACACACACACACACACACACACACACACACACACACACACACACACACACACACACAGAGCCAGGGAAAGTGGTGTCTGGTCACAGGCAGCTGACCAGAGGCACCTACTGTGTTCATCAGCTCCATGAGCTGTGACTTGTACACTAGGAATTAAGGCAGATGTTAGCAGAGTTCATTTGTTTATGGGACTAAGGACTTTCTAGAAGTACAGTTCTCAACCTTCCTAATGGTGTGGCTTTTTGATGCAGTTCCTCATGTTGTGGTGACCCTCAACCGTAAAGCCATTTCATTGCTACTTTGTAACTATAATTTTGCTAGTGTTATGAATCATGATGTAAATATCTGATATGTAGGGTATCTGATATGTGACTCTCAAAGGGATCGCAGCCCACAGGTTGAGAACTACTACTCTTCCAGACAAAGATTGTCCTGTAGGTTCAATTTTCTTAACCAATATATTTTATTACGAACTTATTAACTGAGCGTACATTCCTTATAAAACCCAACTAACAGAAACAATAGGATAAAAGGGTTAAGGAATAACAAAACTGTAAGGATATCAGTTCTGAGGAATGATTCTCCTGGCATAATCAGCAGGATTTCTTCTACTGGATCCTGGAGTAACCAGAACCCGGAACCTCAGCAGGAGCCGGAGCCCCAAAGCCTTCCCTTGAGTGGTTCTCTCTAGGAGCGTCTCAAAGTGGGGCGATGAACAGCCAAAAACTATCCCAAGTCTCCAAAGGCTCCGCCTCTAGTTTTGGGCTCAAACAGACTCCCAGAGTATGGGCACAGGGTCTTTTCAGCTGGCAACAATCAAGCTCCCGTACAAGGTGCTTTGTCTTCTCGTGGATTAACCTCACCTGTTCTCACAAGACGGTTCCGATCCCTCACTTGGCATCATAACAAAAACAGGTTTATCTCTCCTTCATTGTCCCATTGTCAGAACACTGCTATCAACTACTCAGGTTTGGTTTAAGACACATGTTTCAGCTGGGCGGTGGTGGCGCACGTCTTTAATCCTAGCACTCGGGAGGCAGAGGCAGGTGGATCGCTGTGAGTTTGAGGCCAGCCTAGTCTACAAAATGAGTCCAGGACAGCCAAGGCTAAACAGAGAAACACTGTCTCAAAAAAATAAAAAAAAAAAAGACACATTTCACTGTCAATAAGAAAAATGGTGCTACAAAGCTTGCAAAGCCTGTGCCTCAGTTCGCCACTGACCTAAATCTCATGGCCTCCTGTCTAATTCCCAGGATATTAGTGAAAAATGGAGGCCCACTGGTAGGTTGTCCAGTATTAAATGCGTATTAAATGCTTATCCCTTAACACATATGACAACTGAATGTACTCAACAGGTTATATTTATACATATATATACACTTATGTATATTTTCATATGCACATACATATGTAACAATAATTAAGAAGAATTTATGAATTTAAAGAGAGGTGTGGGCAACATGGTAGGAGTTGGAGGGATAGAAGTTATGCAAATAATGTACTAACATATGAAATTATCAGAAAGATAAAATAAAGTGAAAAAAATTATTAGAATAATCAATACTGACAAACCTTGTGAATGAAATTAAAACTTAAATATTTAAGCAAAACCACAGATCTTCATGTAATAAAATATGTAAGAATGCAGCATTAAATTCTTCTGACCCACTTGATCAATCTTAATACTTATAATGACATCTCAGCAGATGAGCCATAGTTCTGTGCATTTTGTACATGGCATGGAACCCAAGCTATGTCAGTAGGTGTTCTCACCTCGATTCTAGTTTCCTTCATCTCTCAGCAATTTCTGTGCTCAGCCTGACACCATGGTTCTGAGGATGACTTTTAAATGTTCAACATTAGTGTTTTAAATCTTTAAAAGATTTTGTTACATGTGATTAAACATAGAATTCACCATGTCAACCAATTACAGAAGTGTAATTCAGTGACACTAATCATAGTCACACTATGTACAGGCACTATTACTATCCACCTCCAAAATGTCTTCCTCCCAAGCTGAAACTCTAGGCACATCAAATAGTGGGTGCCTTCTCTTCTTTCTCCAAGCTCTTGAACACTACCGTCCTATATTTATGTTTATACACATATACTAGTGTGGCTATCAGCCTTGATGAAAGCAGATTCTTCTTACAAATGGTGGTGGTTAAATCACAAACTCAAGACACACTGTGTGGTGAAAAGAAGAGATTTTTGAGTGCTCAACCTTAAATTTAGACATCTCCACCATCCACTCTAGGACTCCAAGACTATCAATTAAAAGAGGTAGAACACTTTTAAGCGATAGAGGAAGGGGAGAAGAGCCATACACTGAAGTCTTCTGGATATGGCATGGCTGTTACAGTTGAACATGAAGACACAGCAGCTTTGACTCCCTGAACAAGGTTTGTACATGCCCCCTCCCCACCCCTCACCAAAAGAAATAAAAGTAGGAAGGGAACTAGGTGGAAATAAAGGGAAATGGAAGGGGATAAGAGAGGGCAAGAAGGATGCATATGACCATAATAAATTGTCTACAAATGCAATATCAAAATTAAAAAATGATATTAAGAAAAGTTTCTAGGCAACTTTAATGAAATGGGGTTCATAAAGTGAGCAATAGCTACCTAAAGCTTCTTTAATATTTGAGTCTCTAAGGTGATAGAGTTTTAATTATATCAAGTATATATACTTTTGTGCTAGAAACTAATCACCAAATTGAAATATTATTAAATGTCAAACACATTTTTTTTTTGGATAAGTTTTTTCCTTTTGGTGCTTTTTTTCCAGTTTTCATTATTCTTCTGTTTCTTTGGATCTTATTTAATTTTTAGTGTAACTGGTAATCCAAGGAGGAGACTATGATTTAAACTCTAATCTACAATTTTTAACATCAGTTCTGCCTCAAAAAAACTAAACTTTGATATAATTACTTAGCTCAAAGGATCAAATTTCATTGATCTTTGAAATGAAAAGATTCCTTTCTCCCATTGTCTTAGGGTTTCTATTGTTGTAAAGAGTCACCATGGCCACAGCAACTGTTATGAAGGAGAATATTTAATTGAGGCTGGCTTACAGTTCAGAGATTTAGTTCATCATCATCATGGTGGGAAGCAGGGTGGCATGCAAGCAGACACGGTGCTGGAGAAGTAGCCAAGTGTTCAACAGTCAGATTGGCAGACAGCAGGAAGAGAAAGTGAGCCATTTGGTTTGAACATCTAAAACCTCAAGGCCCACCCTCCCAGTGACACACTTCCCCAACAAGGCCACAGCTACTCCAACAAGGCCATACTTCCTAATCCCATGCCCTAAGCATTCAAACATATGAGTCTACGGGGCCATTCTTACTCAAACCACCATAGCCATCAAATACTGTGAGTATCAATTAATGTAATCTATATGCAAAGTAGTTTTAAAATACAAATATTTTTGCTTTTTGATGGGTAAAAGTGAAAAAAAAAATCAATGACTTGATAATCTATCTGTTAACAGTCATAAATCAGTTTTTACACTTTTGGTTTACTCATCCAACCTATTCTTTGACTTTAATTTTTTATGTGTAAGTTCTATTTATAAGTCTGTTTATTTGAGAAACATGTATAGTATTAATAGTATTTTAGCCAGGCTTTTGGCTACTTTATTAGGTTCTTTTTTCTACCTCCCATCACTACCCCATCCCTTCCAATCCCCTAACACTATGCAGGAGAGAAAGAAGGATAGAGAGGAAAGGAGGCATAGCTCTCTCTCATTAGACTACTTCCTGATGATTAGGGTCATTGAGTTCCTTGGGGGCAAGTCCAATCTTCATCGTCAGAAGATCTCCAACTAGCAATCTCACAAACAGCACATGGCAATCAGCAATCAGCAAAAGCACCAGCATGGACCAGCACCAGCAGCAGCAACAACAGTGGCAACAGCGGGGGCAGGGGCAGGGGCAGCAACAGCTGGTGCTTCTCTCTGATCTCAGGCATTTTATGCCCTCTCAAGAGTCCCCAGAACTCCAAACATAAACTATTTCAGCTGGTAAAATCAGGCCCCTCCCAGGGCCCGAGGCAAATCATAGTTAGCTCCTGTAGATAATCTGAAGCAGCTTTCTATCCCAGACCTGGGATTAAAGCATAACATTACTGGGATTTTTAAGAAAGCAAAATTCTCACTACATAATAAATGTATATGAGTTAAATGCCTCTAATTTAGTTATGGTTGGGTTCAGATTTTGTTGCGTTCCAATTGCACTGTGGGTTTTAAGTGTTCTGATTCTCTAGGCATTTATTCTTAGGAAACCTTATGACGATAATTCAGGTTATTCATTTACATCTCATTTGTGCCAGAGTTTATCTGAAACAAAATTTATTGCCAGGTCATATTTTTTCTACCTTTACAAAGATATGGGGGTTTTGTCAACAACTTCTTCCTTCAGTGAGTGAAACACAAGTGAATGTTAATGCTAACAGAAAGGAAGTACCAGGAAACACACAGGACAACTTCAAAAACTAGTTTGTTCTGAAAACCAGATTCATTTCTTTGGATTATCTGCACTATTGTTTTTGCTCCACAGAACTTACCATTATACATTTGGTATAGTAAAATATTGCCTCTAGTCAGTTTTCCAAGAGCTAAAAGAATAATGCTCCAGAGAGTCAGATCGGGAATGAAGTGAAACAGAGCTTCCAAATGGCAGAGTAGCTGAGTGGCAAATAGAAAACTTCAAATTCTTGATCTTGAGTTCTCAAACAGGTGCTTCGTATATCTCATGGAGATGATAATTTCAAAAGTCAAAACTTCTGCAGAGGGTGGGTCTTACCACAAGAAAATGCCAAGAGCTGAAGAATTGCACACTTACTAGATAAGTTTCTATCCCAGGAACTAAAGGGACTGCCAGATGACTAGAAAAGCAGACAGGTGTAGTACCTTGCTGTACTTATCAACAAGCCCATAGCCAACATTCCTTTAATAAAGGGTTAATTAGATAAAAGCATAAAAAATGTACTTAATAAAAATGACAGGCCAGGAAGTCTTAAGAACAACGATCTAATGATCCAGAGAAAACTGTCTAGTCCATGCCTAGATTCAAGAAAGGCCACTGTTGTAGGAAGATGGGTAGATAAAGGGGTTTGACCTTTGACCTAAAGGCCAAGGACTAAATGGAGGGTTCAGGCAAGCCTCTGTGTTTAGACTCTTGGCATCTGCATGTAGCATTCTTTCCTCTTAGTCCTGACATGAGATCTTCCAGAAAGAAGTCACATGGGAGAATGGCATTTGTTACTCACCTTGGCAAAGAGGAACTGTCAATTCTAACATGCTTGACGAAGAAAGATGAGTGAGAGACAGGAGGAGAAGGTCAGAACGGTCATATTTCTGAAGCCTTGCAGCGTCCTTTAATTCAAATACTCAGCATATATCATCACAAAGCTTTGAAATCTCACGTCTTGAGTCTACAGAATCAAAAGCTCTACTCAACTCCTAGACTTTCTCGTGTCTCACACGAACTCAATAATAACTTGTCCACGTGGCTTTTCAGAAGTTCATTCAGCCAATGAAGTTTAGTCTGAGCACTGCTATAGATGTCCGTGTTGATCAGGCAGCTACTTGGTATTGACTGAAATTCGGCTACTGTAATGATCAAGGCTCAACGTTGAAATCAAGCTGTGTGTTGACCTAAGTTACCACATCCTGGGCAAAACAGTCATTACTCAAGACCAAGTCCTTCGGGATCCCATTTGACAAGTAGCTTACGACTTCAAATACAGAATGGAGGCTGACTGCACACCTGGGTAGACACATTAGCAACATCATCTGTTAGGCACCACCTACACGGCACATACTCAAAACGATTTATTTCTTGGACTAGGAAAAAGCGCCACCCTATAAATTTACCACGGTGAACTAGAGCTGCAGGGGTACGTGTGGTCTGAGAACTTAACAGAAACACACACATGGTAGAACCTCTGAGCCTCACAACACAGGGATAGCAACAGCGTCACCCACCTGTCACCTGGCCACTCAGTGTGTGTATCAAGGGTCCACAGACAAAGGGTTCCTGACTTTGGCTTCAGCTTCGCTTGGTCCACACAGTTAATGGGGCCTACACCAGTTGCCTTCTGTCCTTCCTCAAGACACCGATCTGAACCTGCCCTGTATCCAGCCACCTGTGTTTTCACCTGGGACTGGCCCTGCCCTTTGTTTCACCATGTACCCATGGCTGACCTCTGACCTTGCAGCCTGACACTCTGGTCTGGAGCTGCAAGCACTTCTCTGGCAGCTTCTGCAGGCTCATTAATGCACACTGAACATCTCCTGGAACCCCATCAGTTTCCCAACTTCTGCCACTCAGGCTTCTTTGAAGCTCCTTGCTTCTATGACCCTGGGTAGCCATTCTGTCACCTGCTTGTACACACACACACACACACACACACACACACACACACACGTACGTATGTGTAGTGTGATACAAGCGTTAATGTCAGGAATTAAGGTTTGAATTTAAAGGATCTGTGTTTTCCTTAGACAGGGCAACCGAGGAAAGCAGGAGAACCTGGCAAATTGATAACAGCAAGCTGTGGTGCCGTGAGATTTACTGTTAATAAATTCCGACATTGTGAAAAGATACAAACATATTTGTCTGTTTCTGACATACTGTGTTCATGACACTCCACTGGTTACAAAAACACATTCCTAAATTGAATTTTTTCTTTTTTTATGAGTTTACTTACTAAGTTAGGTTGCCTTTTCTTGTGTAAGGACTCAAAGTACAGAGATATCCTCAGGCCACATCTAGTTTAATTTAAAGGAAACTTGAAAAATTAGGATTTTGGTTTTCCAAGAGGAAAGCCATTCCTTTTACCTTATTGCTGTAATAGCAGGGCTGGAGTAGTGAGAGATGGTGTCAGAGAGCCCGCTGCCACAGCCCCCAGGGATGAAGCCAGAGATTCAGAAAGATTAATGACGTTCACTTAGAGAAACATTTGACAATATTTAGTTACTTTTTTCTTTCCTGGCTGCCAATTATTCCTTTCTTACCTTATAAAATGGGTAAATATGGCCCTTCAGATTGTACTAACAGATTCGTCAATCTTTATAAAGCAGGCTTTTAGACTGGGGAGGGATTGTGAAGGGGGTTGTGTGGAAGAGGTGTGTGTGGAGGCAGGGTGTAATACTGTACAAATAAAATCTGGCTTCAGTATAAACTGCTCAGTCTCACAGGGTAAATAGCTCCTTCAAGGCTAAATGGTTCACTAAATTGAACTTCCTTTTCTAATCTCCAGTGTCCTTGAAACTGCTATGCCTCAAGGGAGGGTTTGATTCCTTAGGAGTGCGGCATGGGTTATGATTATTGATCTGATGTAACATTCAGTTAAATGTTTAAGCTGGACATAAATATTTAAGATTGACCCTAAAATTTTTATAGAGCCAAAGCCAAGTATTTAAATTCTTAACTGTTGAAACTAATGTGGGGCAATTGTAAAGATTACAGAAAATTAAAAATTAGGTTTCTAGGCTTCTTTGTATTGGAAATATTGTTATTTTCATAATAAAAAAAAGAATATAGTTGCCGTGTATGCAAGTGATTTCTCTGGCCAGACCAAACAGATGTTCTTTTGTCTTGTTTTATCTCACTTTAAGGCCATAGTTAATACTAATTGCCTTCAACTGTGTTTTAGGCACTGTGTTAGGGATAAATGTAAAAACTTAAGACTGACCATGCTTGTTCTAAAAGAATTTAGCAGTGTACAGAAGGCTGTTGCACATTAAAATAGTTCCATTTAATCAGTGCTGTGAGGTATCACACTGCAGAGAAATGCAGGCGTCAGCCATGGTACCTCAGCAAAATTTAAGGGAACAAATCAGTGTTTGCCAAGCAGAAAAGCAAGCAGAGGACATTCTAGGCAAAGGGAAGAGAGGGCACAAAAGACACTTTCCCTGGCTAACTCTGCAGCCCCTCTGATCGGGAGGCATGGTATCCTCATCAGCTAGTTAGCCCGTGTCAAATCTCCAAGGGTTATTTCTGTGAAGGGTGAATTTGCTTGATTCGATTTAATGGTAATCAGAACCTCCTGTTGGTTTAATGTCTTGCCAAGAAAGTATGCACAGAGAAGCTAGGGTGACGAATCCTAGGGTACACTAATCTGAGCCCAGAGGACATTCCAGGACAGGCAGTCATGGGAGTTTATTCAGCAGCTAGTCCCCACAGGTCTATTTTCACAGTTCCTGAGAGCTAGGGTTTTGGGGCCATCTTGTTTGCTTTGTACTCCTGTCCCCTCCCCACACACATAGCCTTTTCATCCACACATATACAGTACCTGATGCAGACCCTTTACCCACCCCACCAACACTACCTAACCGCACATTCCACGTCACTTTCTGGACCCCATAGAAAGAAAATAAAACTAGTCAACAGAACCTATTTCCACCTCTGAGGAGGAGGAAGAACTCAACCATCTTCCTCTAAGGTCTACCACTTGGACAGCTTAGATTACTTTTACTTCAGTCCCCGATTCAACAAACGTGCCCATCCTAGGATACATACGAGCCTTGCTCTCCAAAGTACAGGGCTCCCATACAGGAGATGCTGAGATGGTGGGAGGGCACAGGCAGCATGTGGTAAGGAGGGCTGATACAATGCTTGTAATATGGCCAGGGTTGAGATGTACTGAGAACCTGCAGGGAATTACAAGGAGCTCAACGCGCCTCTAGAAAACAATAAAGCTGAAACTACAAAGAGAAATGGGGTTGCAAAGGGCCTCTTGTGCCAAATGAAAGAACTTGAACTTTATTCTTGAAAGCTATAGGGGACTAATGGTGGTGGTGGTGGGGGGGTAAGCACGGGACTGGAATAAGTAAAGAGATCAGCATCTCTTTGTATGTGGCGCACAGATTGGGGACACACTATGGGAAGGAAATCCCAGCTGAGCAGCACACCCCAGGAAGTGAGAGACAAGTTCACAAACAGGATGTGTGACTGAGAGGAGGGCAAGACGTTAAGGAGAGTGAGGAAGAGGAACTTCACCACAAAGCATGTCTCCCCCTGCCCCGCCCCTGGGGGGTCTGTGTGAGGATGACTAGCAGAGAAAGAGCTCATTGAGAGTGGGTTTTCAGTTAGAGTAAGAAGAATGCTGGGGATGGGATGATGGTTCAGTGCCCAGAGCTGACCTCACCAGCATGAGGACCCATGTTCAAATCCCAGAGCCTGTGTAAGTCTGACACACCTGATCTCAGCACTCCTATAGGCAGATAGGATGTAGGGGTAAAAGGACATCCAGAAACTCATGGGCCAGGCAGCCTAATGTATATGGCAGCTTAACAATGACTCTATCTCAGGACCGATGTTGGGAGCCGAGAGACCCTGGCTGAGCTGAGAGACCCTGGTTGCGTTGAACTCCAGCTGACCCTTTCCAGCCAGCCTATACAGAAAGAACTTATCAAACATTTTGCCTGGCAACGGACAAACCACAAACAGCGTGCTTGGCCCCAGGAGAGGGAACTTGGCCCTGAGAAAAGGAACACTCAGTGTACCGTGGCTTTGTAGCCTTTCTCAGAAGTCACGGTACATGAACATCTGAGGTGTTGTGGTCTCTGGGAAAAAACCGTGGGGCCACCTGTCTCCTCCCCCCGCCCCACACATTGTCCCAGGGGTTCCTACCCCGGAAGATTCTGTACTTTCCCACTGCTCTCCCTCCTTCCCCCGCCCTTCCTGAAGCACACTTTAAAAATCATACACCTGCTTTCAGTAAATGACTCTTGATAAGACATACTTTCTTGAGTCGTGCCTTCTCTCTCGCCCGTTCTTCCTTCACAGGCCGCGACCCCCTTCGAGACCCCGAATAACTGAACCCGTGGGACGGGGACAGTGGCGCCCAGACGTGGTTGTCGTAGTACAGGTCGTCCCCTGGACAGATTAAGATTGTGATCGCCCCTGTGACTTCATGGTTGTCGCCTCTCGCCCAGCCTCTTCAACTATTAGGTGAGTCATCTGTCCAATTTCTCAGAATGGGTAAAACTTTGTCTAAAGAGGTGGAATTCATCAAGGGCCTCAAAGAGGCCCTCAGAGAGAGAGGCATAAGGGTTAAAAAGAAACATTTGGTTGAATTTTTCATTTTTGTCGATGAGAAATGTCCCTGGTTCATTATTGATGGGCCGACCATAGATTCACACAAATGGCAGCGAGTCGGTCGTGATTTAAATGTCCTCATAACTAGGGATGGGAATGAGGCCCTAGGACACAACATTTTTTCATACTGGGGGCTCATCCGTGACATAATTCAAGCCTCCGATTCAGAGACTGGACACAAACAACTTCTTTCTGTTGCGGAGTACTGTCTCAAGTCTTCCCTGCCGCCTTCTCGTTCCTCCTCTCGCACCTCTGCTCCTGCCTCTTCTCCTTTCACCCTCATAGATATTCCTCAGGACTCCCCTGTCGACCCATCTCTGGACCCTCCCCAGCCGCTGCCTCCTTCTTCTACGGCCCCTCGTTATCCTTCTCTCCCGTCTGCCTATGACGACCCTCTCTCTTCTGTAGACTGCGGCTGCTCTCCTTTCTGTGCCCCTGTCTTTCCTGCGACCAAAAACCCTCCCTCTAACCCCCCTCCCTCTGCTCTACCCGCCGTCCTCCTTGCCCAGAATGGTGACGACCCCCTAGATCCTGGAGACGCTGCGACCCTTGAGGATAAAGCCGCCCGCTACAACTCCGAAGAGTGGCCTCCCTTGTCCCTCCCGACCCTTCCCCCTCACATCAGTGCCTCCTTCCCCGCCGCCGCTCCTCCTCCTCCTCTTCCAGCTCCAGCTGCGCCGGAGTTGGCTGCTCTGCTGGCCCGCGTGCCTGCCTCTTTGGCTGCCACGCCCTCTTTGCCTTTCACTGCACTCACCGCTATGAAATCCCTCCTGACGCAGCAGATCCAAGACCTTACAGAAGTCCTCCAACTTCAAAACCGCCTCTCTAGCCTCTCTGTTCTCTGCTCATCTCCCCTTTCAGACTTGCCTTCTGTCCGTCTCGCCTTCCCTGTCACACGCTCCCTGACGGCCCCTGAGTCTGGCCGAGAGACTGCCTCAGCTCCTGCCCCGCCATCTCAACCTTCTGCTTCCCGACCTGCTGGCCGTTTGCCTCATCCCCCTTCCACACCTTCCCGACTCCCCCCTCCCGCCTCTGCCTCGTGGCCGTCCACTCGCAGGGACCCTTCTCCCCTCATTAATCTCCATTCTGACTCCGAGGCAGAGCAATCTGACTCTGACCATGATCCAAACAGTGAAACCGAAAGCGACGCCGATGATCGGGCACCCGCTCCTACTGTTTATCATAAACTCCCTTTCATAAAATTGGAAAAGTTAAATACTGCGGTCAAAAATAATGGCCCAAATGCCCCTTTTACTCTCTCCTTGCTTGAAAGCCTCAGCGGCAACGGGTATCTCACACCCAATGAGTGGACTACTGTCGCCCAGTCCGTATTGACGCGGGGCCAATTTCTCTCTTGGCGCGCAGACTGGTCAGACCGCTGCCGCTCCACAGCACGGTCTAACAGCCAAAGTAGCTGTGCTTCCACCAGACGGTGGACAATGGATAAGCTTCTTGGACAAGGCAGATATGCTCTTGATGATAAACAGAGAGGCTTTTCTTTAGGACTTTTGACTCAGTCCCGCCTCCGCCGCCATGGCCGCTTGGAAGGCGATCCCCACCCAGGGGTCCGTTCTCTCTCCTCTGACTAACATTTTTCAGGGAGCACAGGAGAGTTACAGCAACTCTGTGGCTCGCATTCTTGAAGCCGCTGAAAGGTCTCTTGGCCCTGGCCAAAATGAAAATAAATTATTAAACCAACTTGCCTATGATAATTCTAATCCTGCCTGCAAGGCTGCCCTCAGAGGAAAATACAGGGGTAAAGATCTTGATGAGATGGTTCAGCTCTGCTGAGGGGTGGATCCCTTTACTCATAAAGTTACCCAGGCTATCAACCTTGCTGTGGGAGCCGTAACGGGGGCCCCATCTAACAATCAGTCCTGCTTCCGCTGCGGACAGCTACGTCCTTTTACCAAATACTGCCTCCAATCTAAACCTTTACCTACTCCTCCTGCTGCTACTGGTATGGGCCACCCATCCCCCACAGCGGTCTGCCCCCGCTGCCGCCGTGGCCGACATTGGGCTAACACCTGCCACTCCAAAACCAATGTCTTGGGTAATCCTCTATCCCCTCGCCCGGGAAACGGTGTGTGGGGCCAGCCCCGGGCCCCGGAACCCATTCAATTCCTGCCAGCCTCAGTGTTCAGCCAGCCACAATCCAGCCCGCTGTTGCCTCCCTCTCAGCCACTGCCCCAAACCTTTGCCGCACCTCCCCCAGAAGTGCAGGATTGGACCTCTGTGCCTCCGCCTACACAATATTAAATCCTGATTTGGGCATTCAAGTCATCTCCACAGGAGTCTTTGGGCCCCCACTGCCTAAGACCTATTATTTAATCCTAGGGCGTGCCTCTGCGGCTCTTCGGGGCATTACCATTTTCCCCTCCCTTGTAGACAATGATTACACTGGGGAGATTAAAATCTTGGCCTCCTCCACGAGAGGGCCCCTCCCCATCCGTCAGGGCCAACGTATTGCTCAGGCCCTACCCCTTCCTCTCGATACCTCTACGCCCTCATTGGGGCCGCCCAGGGGGCCCTCTGCTCCCGGATCCTCTGAAATTTATTGGGTCCAAAAGATTACCAGAGAACGCCCACACCTTAAACTTAAACTTAATGGCAAATACTTTGAAGGCATTCTCGATTCAGGAGTAGATTCCAGTATTTTATCTCAGGCCTCCTGGCCTTCCTCCTGGCTATGCCACTCTTCCCTAACCCACCTCCAGGGCATATGCATGTCCACCAACACCCTTCAAAGCTCCCAGATTCTGACATGGGAGGATCCTGATGGCAATACGGGCTGTGTTCAGCCATTCATCATCCCTGGCCTGCCTGTTAACCTTTGGGGGCGAGATATATTAACCCAGATGGGAGTTTACCTTTTCAGCCCCTCTCCTACTGTGACACAACAAATGCTAGATCAGGGATTCCTCCCCGGTCAGGGCTTGGGTAAAAATAGTCAAGGATGCCCAACCCCTGTCCAGACCACTCCCAAACTAGATCGAACAGGATTGGGTTACCGTACTTCTTTTTTATAAGGGCCGTTGCTCCCCCTGCACTCGAGGCTGATAAGAATACTTGGAGAAATGACTCCCCTGTCTGGATCGACCAATGGCTCCTCCCCACCAAAAAAATCACTGCACGGCAATGCAGTTAGTGCAGGAACAGCTGTCCGCAGGGCGTACTGAGCCCTCTATGTCTCCTTGGAACATCCCCATTTTTGTCATCCAGAAAAAAGGGGGTAAATGGTGTCTACTACAAGACCTTGGAGAAATAAATAAAACTATGGTTCCCATGGGAGCCCTTCGGCCAGGAATCCCCTCCCCTGTCGCCATTCCCAAAGGATTTTCGAAAATTGTTATTGATCTTAAGGACTGCTTCTTTTGCATCCCTTTACACCTGGAAGATTGCAAACGCTTTGCCTTTAGCCTACCCATTGTTAATTGAATAGGACCCTCCCCTTGCTTCCAGTGGAAGGTACTCCCCCAAGGTATGGCCAATAGCCCTACTCTTTGCCAAAAGTATGTGGCCCAGGCCATAGATCCCTTTCGCCTTGAACATCCTGATCTCTACCTTATCCACTACATGGATGATATCCTTTTGGCGGGAGCGAATGGTGAAGAGCTCCTGCGAGTTGCGTCCTCCCTAGTAGCCAGACTCCAAGAGTTTGGGCTCCATATTGCGCCAGAAAAGGTTCAGCTTCAGCCCCCTTATTTGTTTTTAGGATACGAATTACATTCTCATAAGATTCTCACTCAAAAGATGGAACTTAGAAGAGATTCTTTACACACCCTAAACGATTTCCAAAAGCTCCTGGGGGACATTAACTGGTTGCGCCCCTATTTAAAACTCACCACTGGAGATCTTAAGCCCCTTTTTTCTATTCTTCAGGGCGATCCTGACCCCTCTTCCCTCGACAACTGACCCCTGAGGCTATAAAATCCTTACAGGTTGTTGAGGCTGCTATTTCAAATCAGACCATTTCATATTACTCCCCCTCTTCCCCTCTCTGGCTGTTGATCCTCCCCACCACTTTTTCGCCCACAGGTTTGCTATGGCAAAATAAACCGTTATACTGGTTACATTTACCCTGCTACCCCTTCAAAAGTCCTTTCTCCATATCCCCTCCTAGTGGCCAAAATACTCAGGTTGGGAAGAGAGAGTTTCCTTAAAATATTTGGAAAAGACCCAGACATAGTCAGCCAACCCTATAGCCCCGCCCAAATCCAATGGCTACTACAAACATCCGATGACTGGGCCATCAATTGCTTTTCCTTCCAGGGAAAGATTGATAACCATCTCCCCTCTGACAAACATATCCAATTTCTCAGTAAACAAGCCCTAATTTTTCCTAAACATACCAAGAGTACCCCTATCCCACAAGCCCCCTTAGTTTTTACTGATGGCTCCTCCTCCGGTGTAGCTGCCTATGTTATTGATGGACAAACTACCAGGTTTCAGACTAATCTCTCTTCTGCTCAACTAGTGGAACTGACTGCGGTCTTCCAAGTGTTCCAAACCCTACAAGACCACCCCTTTGATTTATATACAGACAGCGCTTATGTGGCTTGCTCCATTCCTTTGTTAGAAACTGTGCCCTTTATTGGGCCAGATACTAATACTTCCCCCCTCTATGTTAAATTCCAAAAAAGTATCCAGCAAAGGACATGCTCCTTCTTTGTCGGACATATTTGTGCCCATACCGGTCTGTCTGGACTGTTGGCCAGGGGCAATCATTTGGCCGATCTAGCCACCAGAAACAGCTTCTTAATTCTGTTATCCCAAGAACAGCACCCCCTTCAAATGGCCCAACAGGCTCATCAACTACACCACCTAAATGCTCAAACCCTGAGACAAATGTTCTCCATTACCAGGGAACAGGCCCGACAGATTGTACGTCAGTGTCAACACTGCATTACCTTCCTCCCTGAGCCACATCTGGGAGTTAACCCTTGGGGACTCACCCCAGGAGAGTTGTGGTAAATGGACGTTACCCATTTTGCCCCTTTTGGAAAACTAAAATACATCCATGTGTCTATAGACACCTTTAGTGGATTCCGTTACACCACCCTTCAGTTCGGGGAGGCTACAAAGAATGTAATCAGCCATGTTCTTTCCTGCCTCACAGTTATGCCCTGGCCCTCCACCATTAAGACAGACAATGGGCCTGGCTATACTAGCTCCTCCTTTAAAAACTTTTGCGCCCAATTACAAATTAAACATGTTACTGGAATTCCCTACAATCCTCAAGGACAAGGCATAGTAGAAAGAGCTCATCAAACCTTAAAAAATATGATTTTAAAACTCAAAAATTCTGGGGGGATATTATACCCCATCAATAATAATCATAAAAATTTATTAAATCATGCCTTATTTGTCCTTAATTTTTTAACCCTTGATAGACAGGGAAAGTCGGCTGCCGATAGATTCTGGCATCCTTCAACTGCTGATACTTATGCTCAAGTACTATGGAAAGATCCATTGACTCATCAATGGCATGGACCAGACCCTGTGCTCATTTGGGGCAAAGGACATGCCTGTGTCTATGACCAGACTCAACAAAATGCTCGATGGCTTCCTGAAAGGCTAATCAAACTGGCTAACCCAACGACCTCCCCAGGGAAAAATCCCTGAGAAAGATCAATAGATGTGTTTTCTCATAGAAAGTCCCTGCTCATCTTCTTCCTCATCCTCCTGAGCCCGGTGGTGAGTACTCCCCTCTCCCACCCCCGCTATAATCCCTATGTGATATTCAATTACACATGGGTCATTGTAAACCAGGCTGGCGACATCGTTAATTCCAGTAGCCACCTGGGAGCTCAGCCCCATTGGCCGAGTCCTCCAAGTAGACCTCTGTGCACTGGCACTCGGGGCTAACCCCGACTGGGGTACTGAGAACATTTTTTGGCCCACGCATGAGTCTAAGGCTCCCGAACAGCCCATAAGAGGAAAAAACTATGTCGGATGCCGCAATGATTTAGAACGAATACTGCTTCATAAGGCTTTAAAAAGACAAGGGTACTGGGGACTAAATGGAGGCCTATATGTTTGCCCTGGCACTTCTCATCGTCCCCGGACCAATAATTACAAGTGCAGAGGCTCTAATGATTTCTTTTGTGCCTCCTGGGGATGTGAGACATCGGGAACCACTTATTGGAAGCCATCCTCCCCCTGGGATTATATCTCTGTCACTAGTTCTTGGATACACCCTGAAGTTAATAATTACTATACGCCTGATGACTTAAAAAACCTTTGCAATAGCGCTCGTTCCGCCACCCTCGGTTGGTGCAATCCCCTATCCATCTCCTTCACCGCCCCAGGTAAATGTCAAATTTGGACTGACAGAGGCTTTGAGTGGGGCCTACGCCTTTATAAAGTAGGTTATGACATGGGATTAACCTTTAAAATCAGGCTCTTAAAAGAAGTCCCCAATAAAAATGCTGCCTCTGCAGGCCCCAATAATATACTTCATAAGCCTGTAGCAGCCGCCCCTAAGCCTCCTGCTCCTAAGCTACAGCCAACCCCTCATCCTTCTGCCACCCTCCACTCTTCTTTCCCTACCCTGTTCCAACCCACCATCCCTGTTGGTCCCCCTAGTACTGCAGAACTCATTATTGATCTCGCTAATGCCTCTATCCAGACCCTTAAAAGTGCTAACTCCTCCACTTACCCAGAATGTTGGATATGTTTCTCCCCCACCCCCCTTACTATGAGGGCATCGTGCTCTTTTCCACCCCCTCCTTTACCGATGAGACACCTCCCGCCCTTTCCACATCCGAACCTGACAACTCCATTATAGTTCAATCTATTTCTGGTTTCAGCACTTGCCTTCTGGGCCCAAATATGCTTCCCCCCAGAGACCTATTGGAAGTTTGCAATCAGACTCTTGTATTAAATACCACCTTCCAATTCGCCTTGGCCCCTAATGGTACTTATTTTGCCTGCTCTTCAGGCCTGGCCTCTTTTCTCTTTACCCCTTTATTTATCCACAAACGTGATTGGTGTGTGACGGTCCTCTTATTCCCTAGCTTCTCTGTCCACAACCCTGAAGATTTCCTGAACTTTATAGATAAGGGCAGTCTCCATCCACCCCCGATCTAAGAGAGAGCCCACTACAACCCTCACCGTAGCCACTATTTTGGGCCTTGGTGCAGTGGGTCAGGTACAGGAATTGCCTCCCTGGTGACCTCCAAACAAGGTTTTGCTGAACTCCAGACAATTATTGATAGAGATATTTCTAATATGAGAGATGGGATTCAGGAGGTAAAGGACTCCCTTGATTCCCTTGCAGAGGTAGTTCTTCAAAACCGCAGAGGCCTTGACCTCCTTTTCCTCAAGGAGGGGGGGCTCTGTGCTGCTCTTAAAGAGGACTGTTGCTTCTATGTCAGTAAAACAGGCTTAGCACAAAAGAGCCTTGACAAAGTTTCCAAGGCCCTGGAGGAACGTCGGCGAGCCAGAGAGAAACAAGAATCCTGGTATCAAAATTGGTTTTCCTCCTCCCCCTGGCTCTCTACCCTCTTGCCCAGCCTCCTGGGCCCCTTTGTGGGGATCCTCCTCCTCCTTTCTTTTGGGCCTTGGCCTTCCATCGTTTAACCACCTTTGTTAAAAGCCAGGTTGACTCTGCTACCAAGAATATACAGGTCCATTACCACCGCCTCTCCTCAGAAGATCTTAAAAATAATGCCTCCGAAACAGAGACTTCAAGGGTCCAACAGCCTTCACAGCAGCCCTATGGACAACCCCTACATTTCCAGGCATTACGCGATGCCAAATGGAGGGCTCGACTCTGCCCCAGGAGTTTCTGGTAACCTCATCAAACCCCTTCCATCATCCTCAGTTCTTACCGCACAGCCTTTTTGCCTTAGAGGTCAGATCATTCCCCCAGGCCTGGCAGGCTGCCTGTAAGTCCTACATAACTAACTTGCAGTGAGTCTCTCTCTCTTCTCTCTGCGTGGCCTTTGCACTCAACTGGCCCTGGTTGCCATTGCACGTCATAAGGCACCCTATATCTGCGTGCACCCAGTGGCCATTGCACCCCGCAGGGAAGCTTGCCCATTGCACGCGGGATGGCACTGAGTGGCACCTCTAAGATGGTCCTCGATTGGTTGGCTCTGAGACATGCTCCAGCCTTGATGGGACCATTTCCTTTTCCTAAGCTCACTGCCCATATAACACCCTATGGAGAGCTGCGAAGTACTGTGCCCACATGCGGCACCAGTTTTCGCCTTCCGCCACCCCGACGGCGAGCGTTCTCGGGAATGTGTGAGACCTTTCTTGGCATGTGGTGTGATGGGCCCTTATTAAATAGGGAAGGGGGAGATGTTGGGAGCCGAGAGACCCTGGCTGAGCTGAGAGACCCTGGTTGCGTTGAACTCCAGCTGACCCTTTCCAGCCAGCCTATACAGAAAGAACTTATCAACATTTTGCCTGGCAACGGACAAAACACAAACATCGTGCTTGGCCCCAGGAGAGGGAACTTGGCCCTGAGAAAAGGAACACTCAGTGTACCGTGGCTTTGTAGCCTTTCTCAGAAGTCACGGTACATGAACATCTGACGTGCTGTGGTCTCTGGGAAAAGACCGCGGGGCCACCTGTCTCCTCCCCCCGCCCCACACATTGTCCCAGGGGTTCCTACCCCGGAAGATTCTGTACTTTCCCACTGCTCTCCCTCCTTCCCCCGCCCTTCCTGAAGCACACTTTAAAAATCATACACCTGCTTTCAGTAAATGACTCTTGATAAGACATACTTTCTTGAGTCGTGCCTTCTCTCTCGCCCATTCTTCCTTCACAGGCCGCGACCCCCTTCGAGACCCCGAATAACTGAACCCGCGGGTCGGGGACAGACCGACACTTGAGATGATGCTCTGACCTCTACATGCATACTGTGGCCTATATATGTAGCAGAAGTCCAGCTTGGTCTTCATGTGGATCCCACAACAACTGGAGCAGTGGCCCACTCTGACTCTGATGCCTGATTTTGGATCTCATTCCTCTAACGGGGCTGCTGTGTCTGGCCTCAGTGGGAGAGGATATGCCTAGTCCTGCAGCGCCTTAATGTGCCAGGGCAGATTGGTACCCATGGGGGACCTACCCTTTCTCTGAGAAGAGGGTGAGGGGAGAATGGGGAGAGCAGTGGTCAAAGGGATACTGGGAGGAGGGGGCTGCAATCAGGTTGCACACTCATAGGCTCACACACAACTCATGCACATACACACACACATCATATACCCACATACACACATACAGCATACATATCACAGACATCATGGACATTATGGATGCCAATGCACTCACATACATCATGCACAGACAGATTAAAAAATAATAAAGCACAATGAAGAAAGCTAGAATGTTCATAGGAGATACTGAATATATATAAAGAAGTTTGTTGGTGATAATTAAGCTGAGAGTTCTGGAGTGCACCATGGAAAGTTCTAGATGAGAAAGTCTGCTTGACAGAGCATGTTAAAAAGATACAGAAAAACTTGGAAATTAGCATTTCTGCCAAGACAAGCTACTTGAAGTCGTGGATGGGAATATGGGCTCGACAGGGTGGCCTCTGAGAGTTCAGAATGATGAATAGCCACTTTAGTCTATTTTATTAGACCACCAAAAGTTTTTAAAATCAGGACAAATCACCCAAATAGACAACGGAGTGGAATATGATATGTTCTTGATTAAAGTAGTGTTCACCCTTAGAAGTGAGTCCTCTAAGCATGGGGCTTTGTTTAGCATATAGTACTGTGCACTGGCGGGAACTGGAAGCCAGGCATCCTCTGTGTTTGCATACTCCTGGCTCCCACCACTCTTCCCTAACCTGAGGCCCCAACCTCTCCATAGGAACCAGAATTTCTACCTCTCAAGACCCCACAGAGAGAAACTAGAGCCACCTCCACCCCCCCCCCCAGCAAGCCCAGAAGCCTAGAAAATTCACTGTTCCGCTTCCCAATTCTCTCTGAGGACTTTGATCTGGAGAGGTCCTGCCCCTTACCCCGGAGAAAGGAATGCTACGCAGAGAAGCCAAGAAGAATGCAGACAGCCCATGCTGTCTGCAGCCATTCGGGCAAATCCTTTGGCCTGCTTGTCTTAAAATACAACTGAGCGTTCTTCAGTGAAGCCTCGCACCAAGATATATATATATATATATATATATATATATATATATATATATATATATATATATATATATATATATATATATATATATATATCCCTGGGCTTCTGGGTCTTCATTTCTAAAAGCTCCTGTGACACATAAAGTTTTGGTTAAACAGACTTAAAAGACTTCTCTTGTCTTCAGCATAGACTTCACTTACCCTTCTGATGAGTGCAGAAAGATCTGCCTGTTTTTACAGTAGACAATAATGCACTTACAGATATTATTTGCTTAAATAATTTATGTAATTTAAAATCATTTGAGCAAAAAAGTCATTTCCGTGTCTGACAGGGAACAGATTTGAGGGATAAGGTTAGTGGCAGCAGCAGTAGTTACAGTAAGAACAGAAAGAGGGTAAAAGGCAGAGGTCGGTCTGGTCCTGCTTAGGGGTCTTTCTACCAGAGACAGGAGCTTTTCCTTTACCCCTCTAGGCTGGGCAATTTCTGTTTCCTAGCCCTCCCTGATCGCTATCAGGTTTAGTTTCCTTAAAGGCATCTGAAGCTGGAAAGGCAGGCATAATTTGAGAATCTAATGAGGGAGTTGCAAAAATGGAGCCTCTATAGACATGGGACAAATTAGAGGGCCCCACCTCTTCCTAGGCATTGTGCATATAGATGCTAAGCATTGTGAAACTACTGTTAAAATTCCATTTGCATATTAGTACATTCTTACATCCCTATCATAACCATGCCTTGTGGTGCCTACCATCTAGTAACCAAGCAAAGATTTTGGGAGATGGGGCGATTTTAGTCCCTAATTTACATCTTGACCGCTTTGAGCAAGAGAACTGTAAGGTAAACATCTGGTCAGTCTTCCCTCCTGCCACCACGGTTTTGATACATTCACCTCGCAAAGACTACACAACCGTAACAGCTGAATATGTCAGCTCCTGAAGGTGCAGCCTCGGGCAGGACTAGTACAAAAGCATCACGCTAGATATGCGTTTATTCCCAAGCCCTAGTCAATTCTAATTGCTAAGGATATATTCACAAAGTAGGAAAAAGAAGAGCAGTGACATAGAGAAATGGAGGGAAGAGCAGAGACCTGACACTAAAGAAGGGCATTATAAAGAGCCAGAAAAGATAGGCGGCCAGCTCTAACCACTCAATCCCAGAGATCTGTCCCATCTTTCAGGTCAAAGGTTAGACACCCCAGGCCGAGAATGTCATGGTATCCTAAGCTTATTCAAGAGCCTAAACTACTTTTAGAGTTAAAGCTCCAAACGCCAAGGCCTGTGCACAGGTGATAATTATAAAGCATGCGCCCAACCTGCTGTTTTCCCCTTCTGCTGGGGCCACTTGCTGCTGACAAAGACTGAGGGCTAAGAAGCTGCAAAGGATCGGAACTCAAACAGCTCACCTACCCATAGTTTCTGTCTGGTAAAAAAACCACGGACAAAATGATAACATTCCTTAGCCCCAGTCCTCAGACCAAACACCTCCTCCCTTGCTCTATTGCTCTAACCAACTCACCTGCCTTTTCCTTTCACTTCCACCACATACACACGCGCACACACACACACACACACACACACACACACACACACACACACTAAATAAACATAAAAATAAAAATAAAAGCAGGAACTTGAAATGTGAGCAGATGTATTTAGATGAGAAATTCCAGAGCTCAATTTTGATGACAGCACAAGGCGGTGAGTTGTTGAGAGGGTAGGCAAAGTTGGAGGTATAGGCTGCATTCGTCCCCAAAGACATCAGTCTCAGAGGAGGATTTTACCTGGAGGAGAGGCAGAGTAGGGTCTGCCAAAGCACCGGACACAGAGATGCAGCACATCAGCTTAATCTGGGTACGGAAGCAGGAGCTTAGTCACTGCTTCTTCTCTACCTGTCTCTGCATAATCATAGGCATGATTTCCAACAGTGTGTCTGGTTGCTTCAGTGACTCCCCATTGCACGTCTGTCTGTGTTTTTGAGTAAGAAGGGGAGAAGCGGGAGGGAGGGAGGAATGGGAGGATATAAGGGATGGGCTAACAATTGAGATGTAATATGAATAAATTAATAAAACATTTAAAAAATAATAATTAAATGCAATTAAAATGTTAAATATGGGGAAAAAAAGATGACAGCCTTCTAGAACAATCTAGGTTATTAGGGAGCGAAAGTCATACTTGTGCAAAGTCTTGGGGGGATTTCATGAAGGGCCATGTCTGGAGTTGGGTGTAAGTTACTGGGACCTATAAAGAATGTGGATACAACTAGGATTGAGAACCTGGGAGAAGCCATTCCCACCAGGCCTGAGGAGGCTAATTATAACCCTAAGAGAGGAGTGCGACAAGGAGGAGGAAACTTCAGCATGTGGCCAGCCGTGTGATCACCCAGGAAATACCCACGATTCTTCAGTGTTCTCCATGTGGCACAGTGATGTTTGGTAATTAATTTATACAAAATGAAATCCTGGCTTACCAGGGATGGTAGGGACAGGCCCAGTAGTAAACTCAGGAGTAGCTGCCGTTGGAAAGCATCGAGAGAGGAGGATAGCATATGCTAATTGATTAGGGTTAAACTTTGTTCGTCTTATTAGCAAGCTCCCTTCCTGGAATGGCAGCCAATACTCACCCAATGCCTCTTGAAGCTGCCTGGTTAATCTGTTCCTTAGTGGATTGTCCTTTGCAAACTTCCCTTTTGGTTTTCTTAACCCATGCCAGGCGTCATGAACTGTAACAGAAACTGAAACTAAATGATTGTGATATTAACCACTAAAGTCAGCTGGTCCAGGAAAAACAAAAGTAAGAGGAAAAAAGTTTAACCCCTTCATAAGTAGCACGCACTTCTGACCGCACTTAGGAGTATGGAGGCAGCCAACGTTTCCGAGTTCAAAAAACAGCCAAGGGTTGTCGAAGTGAAGTGGTGCTCTCCAGTTCCTTAGCTAACTCTTAACGTGCTTTTTAGAGCGGGAACAGAACTATCTCAGCCCCTTTCTTCTCAGACTCTCTGACCTGCTGAGCCCACAGAGAAGCGTAAGGGCCAAAGACACCAACATTAGAACATTACCAGCCACTGCCACAAAGGGTAAGGAATTACTTTGGTGTGCTGGAGGCAAGGGAACATCTGCCAGACAAGACCCCATTAGTGACTAGTGACGTGTGTGGGTGGTGGCACTAGAGTGAACCCAAGGCCTCACATACCCCAGCCAATGAGCTACAGCCCTGCCCTGAACTCTTCATAATTAACACGCACTCCTGAGTGTGGAGGCAACCAATCAGTTAAAAAGGACAGCCCAACAGTCTCAATGTGAAGAGCCGTTCTCCAGTTCTTCAACTACCTCTTTTATGCTTTAAATAAGTTTAATGGCTAATTAAGAAGTCTTTCTCCGGAAGAAAGGATCAAAGACTTGTCAGTGGGAAGGACCTACAGTCAAGTGCTCTTACATGTTTGACATTGGCTTTTAAGTAAACATATCTAAACAGCAGTCCAGTCCCCAAGGATGTTGTAAAATGTTCCTCCACAAAAGCTTGGTTTGCTGTTATGATGGAAGTCAAAAAGCAAGATGTGGTTTGTTATCCTTACAATCAACTAGAGCGGTGGTCCTCACCCTTCCTACTGTTGTGACCCTTTAATACAGCTCCTCATGTTGTGGCGACCCCAGCCATAAAACTATTTTTATTGCTCCTTCATAACTGTAACTGTAATTTTATAATGTAAATATCTGTTTTCCAAATGTCTTAGGTGACCCCTGTGAAAGAATCATTCAACCCCTGCCCCCAAGGGGTCACGAATTCAGTGTTGAGGAACACGGAATTAGATGATGACAACATAGCTATATTCACTCTGAGGACTATCTCTTCTAACAACTGCAAATGAAGACTTTAGGAAAGAAATGTGAAGAAATCCATTGCGGGCCATCAGTGACGTGTCCAGTTCTGCAATGATCCATATTTTACACGTACTCTGATGTTATCTAAAGGTCACCAGAAGCTATGGGTTCCATAAATTTAAAGAAAGATTGATAATGTGGGGATTTTATAGCTGTTCCTCTTGTTCCTTTTTCCTGGAATAGCTGACTCTAGCAGTCAATATCTTGATTGTTTAGGTACACTTTTTTTTACAATTTATAACACCTGGCCAAGGTTAAGAAAACAAAAGATAAGTTTGCAAAGGACAATCCACTAAGGACAAATTAATCCATTAGGCGGCTTCAAAGCTGTTGGGTGAGAGTTGGCTGCCATTTCAGGAAGAGAGCTTGCTAATAGAGGAGAACTAAGTTTAACCCTAAATTCCATTCTGACTTACCAGAGCATAATTAAATGTTTTGAAATTCAAATCTGGACAAAATACAAAACACTCTCCAAATGATAAATATCTTTTGTTGTGAAAGCAGGGTCAATGTTGCCTATTTTACTGATAGCCTCTGACTCCATCCAAGCTTGCTTTGATGATGGAACTTCTTTAATAAAGTCATGTAACAAGCCAGATGAAAATAGTCTTTCAATGTGACTTTACTAATTTCCTCATTAGTTTGAATTTATAGAAATCTTCTAGCACCTTCTTCTTTTGCTTCAATTGACTAAAATTTTAGTAGAGGAAGAATCACCAGGTTTCTGTAATTTCTTTATTACCAACTTATCTTAGACTTACTACCTTTAACTAGCCAGCCGACAGTCCCTAGCACAAGCTTTCAGTATTACCAATAACCCAAAACCACTTGCCACTGTGTGTCTTCACAGCCTCTTTTCTCCTTTGGCTTTAACACACACTTCTTTAAGTACCTGCCAAGATAGTCCCAGAGATAGCAGTCATTGGAGATTACCAGCAACAGTGAGGTCTTCCCCATGCACTCCACACTCTACTTCCTGCCTGCAGTCCCAGAAGTAGAAGCCATCAGGGACTACCAAGAACCTCCAAACATACCAACACCAGGGACAGTCAGATGGCTAAAGGACAGTGTAAGAACACACTCAACAAAACCCATGGCAATACAGCACTGTCAGAACCCAACTGTACTACTACACCAAGCCCTGGATATCCTAACACACCTGAAATGCAGGAAAGTGACCTTAAATCTGATCTTATGAATATGATAAAGGCCTTTAAGAAGGAAATTAATAAATCCCTTAAAGAAATACAAGAAAATACAAGCAAACAGAAGGAAGTGAATAAATCGGTCCAAGACCTAAAAAGGAAAATAGAAGCAATAAAGAAAACACAAACTGGGCACTCGTGGAGATGTAAAACTTAGGGAAGAGAACAGGAACTACAGATGTAAGCATCATCCACAGACTACAAGTGATGGAAGCAAGAAAATCAGGCATAGAAGATACAATAGAAGAAATTGATACATTGGTCAAAGAAAATGCGAAATTGAAAAAGCTTCTAACACAAAACACCCAGGAAATTTGGGACACCATGAAAATACCAAACCTTGCATAATAGAAATAGAAGAAGATTCCCAACTCAAAGACCCAGAAAATATGTTCAACAAAATCATAGAAGAAAATTTCCCTAACCCAAAAAAAGAGGTGCCTATAAACATACAAGAAGCCTACAGAACACCAAATAGACAAAAACAAAAAACCAAACCAAACCAAACCAAAACAAAACAAAAACCAAAGCTTCCTGTCACATAACAATTGAAACACTAAATGAATAGAACAAAGAAATAATATTAAAAGCTGGAAGGGGTAAAGACCAAGTAACATATAAAGGCAGACCTGTTAGAATTACACCAGACTTCTCAATGGAGACTTTAAAAGCCAGAAGGGCTTGTGAAGATATCTTGCAGACCCTAAGAGACCACAGATGACAGCCCAGACTCCTATACCCAGCAAAACTTTCAATCACCATAGATAGAGAAAAGATATTCCACGACAAAACCAACTTTAAGCAGTATCTTTCTACTAAACCAGCTCTACAAAGGATATTAGAAGGAAAACTCCAACACAATGGTAACTACACCCAAGAAAACACAGGAAATAAGTAATTTTACACCAGCAAAAGAAAAGAAGCACACATTCACATTAGTATCACCAATATCAAAATTACAGAAATCAACAATCATTGGTCATTAATATCTTTCAACATCAATTCATATCATCCATCATTCTGATGCAAACAAGAAACACACCTCAGAAACAAAGATAGACATTACCTCAGAGCAAAAGGCTGGAAAAAGGTTTTCTAAGCAAAAGGACCCAAGAAACAAGAAGACTAGCTATGCTAATATCTAATAAAACAGACTTTCAAGCAAAAGTAATCAAAAGAGATGGGGAAGGACACTTCATACTCATCAAAGGAAAAATCCACCAGGATGACAACTCAATTCTGGACATCTATGTCCCAAATGCAAGGGTACCCACATTTATAAAAGAAAAATTATCAAAACTTAAATCACACATTAAACCCCATACATTAATAGTGGGGACTTCAACACCCCACTCTCACCAATGGACATATCAATGAGACAAACTAAACAGAGAAATAATGAAATTAACCAACATTATGAATCGAATGGACCTAACAGATATCTACAGAATGTTCCATCCAAACACAAAAGAATACACCTTCTTCTCAGCACCTCATGGAACCTTCTCCAAAATTAACCATATAGTCAGTCACAAATCAAGCCTCAACAGCTATAAGAAGATTGAAATAACCCCTTATGTCTTATCAGACCGCCATGGATTAAAGCTGGAACTCAACAATAGAAACAAGAGGAAGCCTACAAACTCATGGAAACTACACAGCTCTCTACTCAATGACCATTGGGTCAGGAATGAAATAAAGAAACTAAGGACTTCTCAGAACTCAATGAAAATGAAAGCACAACATACCCAAACTTATGGGACGCAATAAAAACAATGCTAAGAGCAAAGTTCATAGCCCTACATGCCTTCATAAAGGAATTGGAGAGATCATATACTAGCAGCTTAAGAGCACATCTGAAAGCTCTAGAACAAAAAGAAGCAAACACACCAAAGAGGAATAGACAGCAGGATAAATAAACACTAGACTTTATAAGATTTTTTTTTTTTACATTTGTAGAAATCCATGTAATTATTCGCTCTGTATTCAGTGAATTCCTGCCATTCAGTCACTTTTGCAATCGTGGACTAAACTCTAAAGATTTAATGGGGTCCGGGGGGCGCATAGCTAAGTGAGACAGGGCTTACCTAAAATGCTTGAGGTCCTAGGTTCAATCCCTGGGAGTACAAAAAGAGAAGATTTCGCTCATTTAATCCTACCAAAGTTTCAGAAAGCCTTTTAAGCAGAAATTGGATTATATCTTTTTTTTTTTTTTTTTTTTTTTTTTTGAAAAAAATCTCTGTGCTGTTTGGCTAAAGCGCAAAGCAAATGATCTCTGGAACAAAGTGTAAGTGGACCAGATTGGTAACCATTGCATTGCTAGGCTCAAAGCTGGTACATGCCCTGGAGTTGAGGCACTGCGGACTGAGGGAAGACACTTAAAGGCTTCCATAGGAGGCACATGCTGCAGGAAAGTATGACAGCTTGTGCCTAGGATCTCTGAAAGAAGGAGATGCCAAGGAGGTTTCTTTCTCTTCTATTTTTGTGATGTGAGTTTATGTGTGCATGTATGCGTGTACACATGCACACATATACATGCATTGTCTGAAGGTAGACTTGGGGTGTCTCCTTCTAGTGCTCTCTGCCCTAATTCCTTGAAACAGAGTCTTTCACTGGAGCTGAAGTCTTCTGTGTGGCTGGCAGCAAACTCCCAGGATGTATCTGGCTCAGCCACCAACACTGTTGCCATAAACATGCAGAGCCACACGTGACTTTTACACACATGTGGGAGAGTCAAACTCAGGGTCTCATGCTTGGATAGCAGGCACTCTTACCCGGTGGGTTAAACTCCCTACTACCCTATTTCCCATCTTAACTGTCCAACTTAATGACGGCTTGATTTCCAAAGGTAAGGCTGAGTTTGTGGAGGAGTAGCATGCAGATTCAGAGCCCCGTTGGAATGCTAGAGATGGCTAGAACCAAGGGAAGAGCATAGACACAGGAGCAGTTTCACTCTGAGTTAAGTGCAAAAATTCCAGTTTGATTTTTTAAAAAAGAGATTTATTTATTTGTCTTATGTATGTGAGTACGTTATCTTCATGCACAGCAGAAAAGGACATCAGATTGTATTACAGATGGTTGTGAGAAACCATGTAGTTGCTGGGACTTGAACCCAGGACCTCTGGAAGAGCAGCCCTTTTTCTTAAGCGCTGAGCCATCTCTCTAGCCCAGGTTTGATGTTTTCACATTCTTTTTGTAGCTCATCTTCTGAGAGTTGGTGGTGGTGCTGGGAAGTAGTTTGAAGTTTAAGAAAAACACAAAATGTTTTCAAAGTTACCAGGGAATACATGTTGAAGAGAAGAAAATAATTTGGGGGACAGAGTTAAGCTCCTTTGAGTTTTAAGTTCATTAATTTATGCTGGTGTCAATCTGCCTCGCACTATGTGAGTTTTCAGTGGAGCCAGGCACCCTGGTGCCAGTGAGGATAATGTCAGAATCATGTAACTTATAAAGACAGAGTGTCTTAGAGATTTTCCATTTCTTTTATTGGGCTACAGTATTTAATGTTATCATCAACTATACTTTGTGGTGGCTGAGATGCTAGTAGAGCTGTCATGTGCTTAGAATGCAAATGGCAAATCACAGACCATAAAGAGGATTATTTCATTTTTATAATGGTTCCTTTCAGGTTATACTGGATTCTTGTGTACCTTCTTATAATAAGGTCTTTTTGGATATTACTATAAATTATATCATTTTTGAAAGATGATGTGTATTTCTGTTTCATCTTTCTATACAGAAATGTGCACCTCTATTTTGTTTCTAAATTACTTATCTGTGCCTCTTTAAATAGCATATGACTCATGCAGTGCATCTGGCAAATTACTAGCCTGCATAATGTCCAAATATTTCCTCAATAGAAATAGAATCAGAAAACTCACCATAATTATTCAATGGTATGGAAATTGTTGTCTGTTCTACAAAAAGCTAAAATCCTCAGAGGATTTATAAGCCCGTAGACTCATAAAACCCCAAACTGACCTGAATAATTAGGTGAGGGCAGGGATGGGTTCAGTAACTTTCTTACCATCACTAAGAAGTTGGGAGAGAAAACACAGCAGACTGGGCCAGTCGACAAGCTATTTACTCACTGTTTCTACCATTTTAATGTTATCCCATTGTCATGGTAGGGTCAAGTTGGGCAAAGTCATACAGATGAGTCAGACCTCCCCAGAGCTGTGACATCAGTAATGTCTTCCTTTCTTTCACAAATTTCTCTCCAATGAAGAATCACATCCTCTTTTTTAAAAATGTGTTACCTTAGAAGGATTATTCAAATCCTGCAAACTTTAAAAAATACTGAACATCAAAATAGCCTACAAAGTGGGGCAAGAGTTGATCTTCAAATATCCTTCTTCATTGCTGGTCCTTATCATTTATCTTTATGGTTATAGTGATGACCTGAAGGATACAGAATCTATGGAATGGTTCAGTGCACAGACACATTACTTCTTTAGTGCTAATTTTTACAAGATAATTATTTATGTTTTAATTTCATTGGTATACCCAATACCAATGTCAATGTCTATACTGGTGAATAACCAGCCTCTTTGGGCTGCCAGTTGCCTGGTAATAATACACGAGTTTACCTTTGGGACCCAGCTATACATTCTCCCTCTAAAGTAAGATGAGTGATTGACAATTGGTGTTACTGCAATGGTTAGATTTTTAAAATTAAGTGTGTAAGATACTAAGATAAGAAAGAACAGAAGAAAGAACTGAAAGGAACGACAGAGGAAGGAGGGGTAGAAGGAGGAGTTAGAGAAAGAACTGCAGGGTAGGAGCCCTAAAACTTTACCTCTAATTATGTTATGCTTGCAAGTCTTTATAGGTAGCCACATAATCTACTTGACTCTTTTTTATCATGTGCAAAATAAAAAAGTTAAAGCCCCATGATTTCTGAGTCCCTTCAACTTGAAAAGTTTTGTTTCTCAGTGTCTTTACCAATGCTCAGCCTTCTAGTGAGTTTCCTTTTATATACTCAAAGCTCATGACTTTTCCAAAGAAAATCCACTTTCTTTGCATTCCAATTCTTTTTAGCCTACTCAGATAAATTGCTACAGCAGTGGACTGCAAATACATTAAGAGACTCAGGGAAATTACTGTAGGAATTGTCTCCTAAACTGCATACCCCCTTCCTCTTTCCAAATATTTACAATCTACACTGTTGCAAACATTATCTCTCAGTATTAGCAGTTACTACAGGGCTTTAGTTGATTATCCACTTCTTCCCTTAGCAAGGCTTCCTTGTTCTTCCAGGCTAAGGCTTAGCCTTAGGTCTTGATCTAGAAATGGCGTAAGTATGGGAGACAGAATGCATTGCCTTGATGGAACTGGAACGAAATTGCTTTTCAGGAAGCTGAAGAAGCTTGCTGTCTTGGTTTGCTTTCTATTGCTATAATACACACCAACCAAAAACAACTTGGAGAAGTATGGATCTGTTTGGCTCATACTTTTCCATCACAATCTATCATTGAGAGAAGTCAAGGCAGAAACTCAAGCAAGAGTCCTGAAAGTAGGAGCCATAGAGGAACATCTTCTTACTGGTTTGCTTCCCATGGCTTCCTCAATTTGCTTTCTTATACAGTCAAGGACCAAGAAAACGTTTCACGTACCAGCCAGCCCAATGGAGATAATTTCCCCACTGGGATTCTCTCTAAATGATTCCAGTTTGTGTCAAGTTGACAAAAAAAAAAAAAAAAAAAAAAAAAAAAAAGCTAACCAACATGCCAACTAAATAAAAACTGTAGCTTTTGTCGATCTCAAAAGGTCTTACAAACTTAGTTAAATCAAAGCTTCAGCTTTAGATGGCATGTCTATATCATACCCCTTTCCCTTGAGGCTCGGGTATTATGTGGCAGAGGGGGTAGAAAGATTATAAGAGCCAGAGGTAGCAGACATCTGCAGTAAGACATAATGTGCTGAACACGACAGGGCTGTGGCACACACCAAGCCAGATAAAATTCTAGCATGGACAGGGCAGAGTCTTATGAAGTCCCACCCATAGCTGAGAAGCTATTGACAACTGGTGGTTACTGGAGGAGGGAGGGTAAGTTTCCTTCAGGGAAACCCCTGAGTGGCTGCTTATGCTTCAGTAGATGGTCCTGCATACATAACGGCAGTACTAAGTGGACACAGTGGCTTTAAAAGAAGGAGCTGGAGAGAGGACACATGAAGTTGGAGATAAATTTTGTAGGAGGTATTAGAAGGAACTTGAGGAAAGAAGATGTGGAGTGAGTAGACTGGATCAAAACGTATCAAACGTATACATATAGGGTTTTGTTTTTTGTTTTTTTTTTTTTTCTCAAAAAAAGGAGAAAAATAACCATGCTCAAATATGTGCCTTAACATAAATAAATATATGTATTCATTTAAAAAATAATGGTTTAATCCAGACTTCTATTCACTCAACAAATATTTGCAGAGTAGCTATCTTATATGTAAAAGGCACTTTCTCTGAGTGAGGAGGTGTGGCTGTTACTATGGCAAGTAACGCCCTATGAGAATCACAGAGGTAAGTTTTTATAAGCCTGTTCTTCAGGACGAAAAGCCATGATTCATTGAACTCCCTGATTGCCGTAGTGTAACGCTTTCTCTATGGCCAACTTGAAGCTACTGGCTGACTAGCTGAGAAATGATGCAATCAGATGGTAACAGGCAGTGGGGAGCTGAGGAGACGACTTAGTGAAGTGTTTGCTGACACAAGCCTTGGGACTCAGGTTAGCACATCTGTAAAAGGCAGCCATGGTGACAAGTACCTGTAATCCAAGAAACGGGGAGGTAGAGAAAGATGGACCCCGGGCTCACTGCCCAGAGTGTGCAGCTGAACTGACAAGCTCTAGAGTCAGTGAGACACACTGTCTTCAATAGTAAGGTAGAAAGAGAGCCAGGAAGGCTCCTGACGTTAACCTGTGGACTCCAGACACATGTACACATGCACATGAACATGCACGTACACACACACACACACACACACACACACACACACACACACACACACACTATGATTTAAATATAATAATTTTAAAGTAATTTTGGTGACAGACAACCCACAGATATTTGACTTAACCAACACCAATGAGCTTACTTAAGAGAATTCAGTTATTGACTCCACTTAACACAGTTTTTATTTTTATTTCTTAACACAGTCTTTATAAACTTGGAGAGCAGATTCATAACCTAGAATAGAGACTACCAAACCTCTGTCATCTTGGTGATGACAGTCACTTTACTAAAATCTTTGGGAAGACTCAGCTGAGGCCTTCTTACGTTGGGTACTTTTGAGCATGCAGTAGACAAATTGGTGAATAAACGATCGATCCTCGGCCTTCTGACCGTTTGGTTTTTTTCCTGTGAACAAGACCTTAGTGATCCATCTCTGCTCTGGTTGCTAGGATAAAAAGTCTCTTTAAGGTTGCCAGTACTAACAACAGCAACAGCTGGTGTGTCTAGTTTGCATTTAAATGACATTTACAACAGTGTCCTTCAAGTCCCAGGATGCTCCTGATGTATTCGCTGCGCATATATGCAGTGGTTGCTACAAGATGGATTTGCAGCCCACAGTATATGGAAGCACTGAGTCTCTTAATGTAAAAGTAGCTACTATTTTCCTTCTTCAGTTGTTGTCTGGGAGGCTGTTTCCTCCTGCTAATCTTGGCCTAGTCCTGGAAGCTTCTAGCCTCCATACAATCTAACCTAGGCCTAGAATGTTCTTAGCCTCTGAGAGTTACTGCTCAATAAGCTCACCCTTACTTGCTCCTTCTGAGCTCTGGGCTGGCTGGTTCAACTCAGCTGTTCTGGCTCAAACTCTTCTTCCAGCTGACTTATTTAATCTGGCTTCTCTCTTGGCCTGAAATTGCTCTGCTTGGCCTCACACTAACTCAGTAATCTGCTCTAATCTTCTGGCTTCTTCTCATCTTCACCTGAGTTCTCTCTCTCTCTCTCTGCAACCCATCTCTCTATTACTGTCCTGGTAAAACTGCCTAATCTCTCTGTAAAACTGCCTCTTAAGTAGCTTCCTTTTCCACTCTGTTCTCATGAGTGTTGGGAGTATCCTATCCTGTCAAATCTCTGATTCGCCACCTTTTCTCCACTCAACTAGACATCTCTTTCAAAGATGCGTGCTTCCTTCTATAAAGTAACTTTACTTTCATTTGGAATTAAAGTCATGTTTCACCACGCCTAAACCTAAGACGCTTTTCTTTACCTGAAACTTACTCTAAACCAGGCTGGCCTTGAACTCGGATCTGTTTGCTTTCGTCTCCTGCATGAAAGGCGTGTTTATATTCCAGCCAGAGCACACAGACCTAGAAGGTCTACGATGTGCTCTCTTACCAGACAGCCATGTTCTGAAGTAACATTCTTCTACAATTTAAGGCAGCAGTTTTCAACCTATAGGTCAGGACCCCTTTGGAGGTCACATATCAGATATTTACATTACAATTAGGAAGGTTAAGAACCAGTGGCTAAAGGGATCAGTAACTCTGTGAAGGGCTGCTAATGTAGCTGCTACTCTTAGAGTCATCTCAGGTCTAAGGTCTGTGTGGCCTTGCGTGGCATCTAGACCTCCTAACAATTCAAGGTCCTCCAGAGCTCATTGCAGCAAGCCTAGAATTACTCTGAATTACTTGACGGAATAACGAGATCTACCAGAAGTCCTTGGTGCCTGGTCAAGACACGAGTCATATAGGTTAGAATGTTGCTTTGTAACATTATTTGAGTCCAGGCCATTTCAAAAGGGCCCACACCAGCTTGCTAGCACTATTTAGATACAAGGAAGCTAATCACTTGTACCTAATCTTGCCAAGGTCCCCAAAGGTTTCTCCTATTGATGCTGGTCATGTACCGAGAATATTGTTACCTGACAAGAGGGACATAAAAATTACATACAAGACGTTATGTGTACCCATGCAGCCTTATACATGTAATCAGAGCTCAAACGATCATCAGAGTCTGAGGTTCACACTTCATAAATCTCCTCCATAACATTGGAAGACAGAATTTGCTAGAGTTGAATGGATTTATTCAATGACAGCCCTGAGGTTTTTCTCCAGAGTCTCTACACATGGGGAGATGAGAAGTGCAAAAGGCCCTGATGGGACACAGTGTGTTTCAATAAATGGAAATGCTGTCTCTGGTGGGGTCTTGTACATTCAGAAGTGTGTCAGTCTTAATTTTTCCCTTTCAGAAACTGCACAGAGGATCATTTGACCATTTCTCTGTCTCTTCTTCCCTAAGATTTCTTGCCATGTAGAGGCCCTTCCATGGGTTCTTTGACTAAAGGTAGGAGAACAAATCCTACCTTTAATTATTATTTATGTGTATGTATATGTGTATTCTATATGTTTTGAGTTTCCACTGAGGGCATTGGATACCTTGGAGTTACAGGTATACATATACCAATCACGGCTGTTGAGAATTACACTATGGTCCTATGTAAGAACAGAATGCACTCTTAACCACTGAGACATCTCTGTTCTTACATAGGACCATAGTGTAATTCTCAACAGCTATGCCTGTAACTCCAAGGTATTTTTAAAATATAAGGAACTAACTAAAGTCACCTATAATCTTATCATCAAGAAATACTTATTTTAATATTTTTCCAGACTTTCTGTTTGCTTCATAATAATTATTTCCACTTATCTATCTATCTATCTATATATTTATTTATTTATATGGTGGCAGGAAACATGTGCAATAGTATAATCATACCACTCAAGGAAATAACAATCCAAAATTAGTTAGAGCAGCCTTCTAAGAAGAATTTGGAATTTTATCTATATTCTACCATAACCATTTAAAACCAGTCAATAGAAAAGGAAGACAAGTAAAAGCTGAAGAAATAGAAAGTATTTTAGACTGAGAACACAGCTCAATTGGTAGAGTAGTTGTCCAGAGTTTATAAAGTCCTAGGTTCAATCCCTAATACCACCTGACGAGTACATATTATAATCCTTCTGGGGCTCAGGGATCTTCATGGCAGGCAGGGTGGTGAGAAGGTAAAGAAGGGAAGAGAAGGAGAAAGGCTATAAAGAGTTGTCCTCTGGGCTTGGTACAGCCAAAGCAATCAGGATCTCACATCAGCTGTAGCTGGCTGCAATGGCTCACAAAAGCCTGAGCTCATCAATAGTCAACCATGGATTAGGGAGGAGCTTACAGGACCTGACCCCCCTCCCATTGAACTTTTGGTTGCTGTTGGATTCTGGGAGAGGAACAGTTATTATCTTCAGTTGTATGCCCACTGAGGAGCCCACCAGTCTCCAAGTGATGGATAGCTCCCCAGCTCCAACCACATAGATGATCCTGGTTCAATTCAGTGGGTCTCAAACAAACATAAAGAGTAAAACAAAGTCATGAATGTGGGGGAAGGATATGTAAGGAGGAAATAGGGATGGGAGGGAGATTAGAGGAGGGTTAAAATACCCAAAATATACTTTGCACATGTATGAAACTCTCAAAAAATTAACTCCATTAAAAATAATAAAAATTTATAGTGTAAGTAGTAAGAATAAAGGTTAGTAGATACCCATTTACATTTCATGTATAGTTAATAGATTTCAATCCCACACACAGGTCAATTTTGTTATACTTAAAACCAGAAAAAAGTGATGGTTTGGGTTCTTTAATCTGCCATAAATGCACCTAAATTCACACAGAATTGGCAGGCAAACAGTGATGGGCTGGGTAGACAGATATGGAGAGATATGTTAATAGATAGATAGACTATTGGTAGAAAGATGATAGATAGATAGATAGATAGATAGATAGATAGATAGATAGATATAGATGATAGACACATGGATAAAGGGAACTGTGGATTTTTAAGACAAGCTTATAAAAATTGTCATTTCTTAGAACTCAATTAAATTATTGCATGGCTTGTAAGAATGGCCCTAAAAGCCATCAAAATTTCTCCAGGAAGTTGCATGCTGGGGCAAAGGACAGGCTGAAGCTCTGACACCACAGAATGATGACAACAACTCTTAGAAAAGATTTTTCGCAGTTCCCACGACTTTCCTGGCACTAAATCTCCATATACAAATTTCCCAGTTTTTTCCCCATCTTTTCTACAAACTGTAACACTTCCACAGACAAAGCAATGAGAAAACGACTAGTTTTCTCTCCAACCCAAACTGTAGTAACACATTTTCCTTTAACCAATTCTAGTAAGGATCTGAGAAACAGAACTGAGATTCTGGTTTAAAAAAAAAAAAAAAAAAAAAAAAAAAAAAAACCCACGCTCAAGTTAATGTACTGCTGGTTCATAAATAAAGTGCAATGACTCCATTCTGATGGGGGGGGGTGCACTATTATGTTTTATACAATGTTGTAACAATAAAAAAGCTTAATTTTCCATTAAAAAACAAACAACAACAACAACAAAAAACCCAGAGATATAAGTTTCTCATCATTTACAATACAAGTCTAATACCAACCACTAGTGCCTACTTCATCTAGAATGGATTTCCTGCAACTCTTTTAGCCAGAAACAGCGTTTTGTAATCTCTCCTTCCTATTTTCCAAAACTTAAACATCTCACTTGAAAATATTAAGGACAAAAAATTTAAAACTACAGTGAACTTTTAATTATTGTTTGGAAATGCAAAGTTTTCCAAGGTAGTTGATGTTTAAGGGAATGTGGGAAGTATAATGAAAATTTACATGTATTAGCTTATGTGTGACTTCATCTGTTGAAAACACTATGTGAACATTTCCAAAAAGCCTTTATGCAAATAATCGGAGCAGAGTAGAATTCAGTGCACATGAATACACACACACACACACACACACACACACACACACACACACACACACACAGAATCTTAGAATTTCTATTGCTGCTACAAAATACCATGACCAACAGTAAGTTGGGGAGTGTAGAGGAATGTTAATTCATAACATAGCTGTTCAGGCAAGAGATCACATCCAAAGATCTTCTAGGTCCATATGATCTCATAGTAATACAAACACTCCTTTACCCCAGAAGACAGGGCAAGCAAATCTGAGTTCAAGACTACTCTGGTTTAGAGCAAGTTTCAGGTAAAGAAAAGCTTAAGTCCAGATGTTGTGGTACATGCCTTTAATCCCAAACAATGAAGGTAAAGTTAGCTTTTAAAAGGAAGCACCCACCTTTGAAAGTGATGTCTAATTGAGTGGCAAAGGTGACAAATCAGAGAAGATTTGACAGGATAGTATACCCCCAACTCTCATGAGAAGAGAGCAAAGGGAAGCTACTTAAGAGGCAGTTTTACAAAGAGAGGAGGCAGTTTTACCAGGACAGTAATAGAGAGACAGGTTGTAGGGAGAGAACTCAGGTGAAGACAGAACAAGCCAGAAAATGAGAAACCAGAAGATTAGAGCAGATTGCTGAGTTAGTTTGAGGTCAAACAGAGCAATTTCAGGCCAAGAGAGAAGCCAGATTAAATAAGTCAGTTGGGAGAAGAGTTTGAGCCAGAACAGCTGAGTTGAACCAGCCGGCCCAGAGCTCAGAAAGCACAAGAAAGGGTGAGTGTATTAAGCAGTAAGTCTCAGAGGCTGAAAACATTCTAGGCCTGGGTTAGATTGTATGGAGGCTAGAAGCTTCCAGGACTAGGCCTAGGGTAGCAGAAAGAGGCAGTAAGCCTCCCAAACAACAATTGAGCCAGGAGAATAAAAGTTACTTTTACAGGGGAGAAAGGTTTTATTCAACTTACCCTTCCATATTGCTGTTCATTACTGAGGGAAGTCAGTCAGGACAGGAACTCGTGCAGGGCAGGCTCCTTGGGGCAGAAGCCACAGAGGGGTGCTGCTTAGTGGCTTGCTTCATATGGCTTGTTCAGCTTGCTTTCTTAAAAAACGCAGGACCACTAGCCCAGGAATGGCACCACCCACCAGGGGCTGGACCCTCCCCCATTGAGCACTAATTGAAAAATGCCTTACAGCTGGATCTCATGGAGGCATTGTCTCAACTGAGGCTCCTTCCTCTCTGATGACTCTAGCTTGTGTCAAGTATACACACACACACACACACACACACACACACACACACACATACACACACACACACACACACTAAATTTCTCCCGGCTCACCATCAACGCGTTAAGCTTTAAGGTTTTGCCTTTGCCACATTTTGCATTTGTAAATTTTTGTGTTTTAAAAAAAAATACTCATTCATTTATCTTAGATTCTTCTCCATGTCCTACTGCAGAAAATCAAGGTGTGTGAGCCAGAAGAAAGCTTCCAGACCTCCAGAGAGGTGGAAAATTAGGTATTTTGGATAAACCAGGACAACACGTGAAACATCGTGCACAGCAGGTGTGGAGGAAACCTTCCCTGCCAACCATGAGAGACAGCAGTGGGAGAGAATGGGAAGTTAGTGGCTGCAATGGCAGCCAGTGTTGAAAAGAACTAGAAAGGATGAATGAACAACAAGACTGCTAAACATGTGGATTGAAGACTAAGTGGCAGGAATAAATGGAAGCAAGCATTCTCACGAGCAAAGAGGGAGTACTACACATATAGAGAGCCCTTCAACAGGAATTAACAGAGCCTACAGATGCCGCTCCTCTTGGTGATAAAAGAGACATTTTGATGGGAAATTTCTCAAAAGTTTTAGCTCTTCGATGAAGCCATAAATCCAAATGTGGTGGACACTTAAAAAGAAAAATACCCAGTAGTAATACAAAGGTGAATTGAAGACAAATTGCATTAAGTTATCTATTTTGGAGTAATGGAAATTCATTAAAATTTATGACTAGAAGGACCTACAAATCAAAGGCAGAACAATATGCCCTGGGGTTTAAAGATGCAAATCGCATAACTGATATTCTTGTCTAGCCTAAGTTTATCTGTATGTGATATTACAATGTCCCAAATGACTTCATATCGTGGTCCCTTTTCCACTTGGAGTGCTGCAATCCTTCCAATGCCCACATCTACCACTAGGTTCTAACTGTGGTAGTAATTGTCCACATCACATCCCTTTAAAATGTGTAAAACTTTGTTACCCCTTTTTATTTGTTCTCTATAATTTTTTTTTTTTTTTTTTTTTTTGCAGGTCACTAATGAAGCTTTTATGTGTTGTTCTCCCATTTCCTCATAAGCTCCGTAGTTTTAATTATACAATTTTATGTGGCACTTTTACTTTGAGGAACACTTAAATGCTGCTGTAACAGACTGATTCTAGTACTCTTCAGTGAGAACTAGATTTGTGCAACAACTGGGTTAGTCAGCTTTCCGTAATTACAGCAAGATAATCTGTGGCTGGTTGACATGTTGCTTGCAGGGGTCCGGGGGGCGGGGGGAGGGGGCTGTGGCAAATCTCTGCATCATTATGAGTCTTGATGGCAGCCGGGAAGTAAGCAAAGAGAAGGAAAGTGGCCAGGGCACTAATATCTCCTGTAAGGGAGGTGTCCCAGTGATCTAAGTTCCTTGTCAAATCCCCACCTCCGCAAAAGCACCACAGGCTGGGGACTAAATAATGTAGCATATATACCAACGGAGGTCACTTTCTCAAACCATAACTGCCACTCATCTACACATGATAGTTAGGTGGGCAATTATTCAGAAAGAGGATAGTAAATGAGAGTCATGGTCTTGTCAATAATGAAGGAAAGAGAAAGAAGGGATGAGGATCTCGTCTCTAGCCTCACAATTAATTCTCATATTTACATACTGAGATGACATCCCACTGCACTCCAGACTTATTTAGTCAGTAGTGTACTTGACATGACTTGGTCTTCCTGCACTGATCTCAGATACAGTGGGCATGTCCAAAACTGTCTTTTCCTGGAAACCATCCCCTCCTCCAATTTCTCCTAGCTTAGTGAACTGTTCCTAGACTTCTGCCCTTCCTAATACATAGCCCCGAGTCTTGGCCATCATGACAGACTCCCATGTACATAAACACTACATTTAAACTGTCACTAGATGTGTTCCCCTCCTCTGCTTTCTCTCCCTCCTTCCCTCTCTCCATCCCTCTCCCCTCTCTACCTCCTCTCTGTTCCATTGCAGCACCCGGCCTACATCTCCTTGGGACCTTTCTGTTCTCTCAGTTGTTCCCAGCAAAACCAGGTTATTTTGTAGTGGAGGCTCACCACCGTAACCAGAAAGTGCAACTACTTTCCAGCATAGGTTTTGAAATATCCGAAGTCCCTTAAATGTGAAATGTAAAAGGCGTGGCTCAGCCTTCCTCTTCTGTCTCTCTCTGTACAACCCCACTCACCACGTCCAGAAACCAAGCACAATGCCAAGTTCTTTCTCGCCACACCACACACATTCACTTGCAGACTTTCTTTTCTATGGCTTCTATTCAGCATTTGGGTCTCAGGCAAATTTCATATTGTCAGAAATCTTCCGCATCTTCTAATCTAAATTATTAATCCCATTTCAATCATGTCTGCTTAAGCCAATTTTCCTTCTAATACCTCTGACTAAAATGAGAAGGATTTTGCTTATTTTTGTTTTGTTTTGTTTTTTTCTTGATAACAGCAAATTATGATACCATCTTGGGCTCATGCCACTCAATCAAATACAACTGAAGTATTCAGCAGGTTTTAAGGGCTCCAGGTTGACAAGACTGAGTACCCCCTCAGGTGCCAGTCCTAAGAATCAAGTCTTCAAGATATGCACTGCTATTTGTCTTATCTACAAAATCAGGGCTCCTGAAACCCTCTTTATGAACCATGACAGCATGGTTCATAAATCTATAGCAAGCACTGTACTATTAATGATATATGATAAATAATACAAATAATCAACAACTAAATGGAATACATAGTAGGACAAGAAGTGAAGGAGGTGAACACAGTTCCCCTGCCCTATCTGGACATGCCACAGCCCCACAACCTTGGTACGTTCATCAACCTGTAAATACTCCAACCTTCTCATGATATTTTCATTAGGTACACACATTGATTGATTTGGTGGTAACTGGCAATTCAATATCCAGCCCCTAGCCACTACCTAAGGGTCAAGATTAGGTTGACCATTACCTGCTTCTAACCTCCAGTCCTACCCCGAAACTACAGGGTCTGCCAAGTGTTGCTTCATCAGAACAAAAGGTGCTCCTGTGGTCACCGGCTCAGGAAGTCTCAGGCTTTAGAAACTCTGCGTCAGGAACTAGGAACAAAGACCACACACCTTTCTATAACAATCAATATCCTTTTATATAGACTTATCACAGTTTCTATTCGCTTATTTATTCATTCACCTGTGTAATTATTTGCAAACGTCCCTCATTCCTCAGCAGCCTGTATGTACCACAAGGTCAGAAAGCATCACTATTATGGTCACAGCATTGCCTAACACAATGGCACATGGTTGAAAAGTATTTGCAGAATTAATTCCTCCAGAAAATGCTGACCCTATGTCATGTTGTTGATGTTGAAATACATCTTGGAATTAAGAGATTACTCTTTTATGAGAGATAGAATATAATTAGTAACAACAACAACAATAATAATAATATCAGGAAAGATTAACATTGTGCTGGCCTCCTCTCAGGTTTATGATGACCCTATGAAGTTGATACAACTATTAGGCCCCTTCACACATGAAGAAGCTGAGACGTGCATAGGTCGAGCAGTTTGCTGAGCTTTATGCAGCCAGCCAGTAGCAGAGTTTTATCTGCCTGTGTTCAAATACTCTCTGAAGAAGGGAGGACTCGCTCACCAGAGAGACTTGGGAAAGACTTCACTGAGAAGTGCAAGTTGATCAAAGTTCTGAAGAAGAAGAAGAAGAAGAAGAAGAAGAAGAAGAAGAAGAAGAAGAAGAAGAAGAAGAAGAAGAAGAAGAAGAAGAAGTCAGCAACTTCTAGGTACAAGCCAGAGGAGAAGGCACACCAGGAAGAAGGAAAAAAGCTTGCCAATGTGCAAAAGGGCATGACATATTTGTGGTAGGCAAAGAGTTCAGCAGAACTGAAGTGCTATGTCACAAGGTACAAAGTACACAGAAAGCAGGGCCGGACAAACAGGTCGGAACCAAACTGGGAAATTCCTGTGATAAATTTAACCCGAGAAAAGACAAAAACCAAGGTAGTTTTTGTGTAAAATAAAAACTATTTTCCTGGACCTTATGGAATAACAGGCTGGTATATAGTATCTTAAAATACTAGTTCTATAAAACTTTATTAAAAAAAAAAAAACCTTAACATTCTTGGCTCATTAAGACATAGAATTCAAAGCAAAACATCAGGAATTTGCTATCTCAGACAAACTGAGTTGTTTTTCTTTTTTCTTTACTTAGATTCCTGGCCATTTCAATTCCAGCCAATCATTGTGGTTAGCCATGTGTCCAACATCTCAGTTGGAGGGAGACGAGCTGGGTCAGAGTACAATCAGGGTAAGAAGGGTGCCCACCCAACCCAGGAGGCAGCCTACTGAAGTATGTCTGTCTATGTCACACAAGACAAGCAGTCAGACAGCCAGGCAGGGGCAGGGAACACGTCCACAAGAATGGCCCAGAGCAGCAAAGCAAGTTCAAGGCAGGGAACGAAGGGAGTCATAAGATACGCATGTGGTACAAGGTTTCAAAGCCCAGGTGGGATGAGAAAGGGAAGAAAGAATGGCCTAATGGGAAACTGGGGACCCCAAAGCGCTTGATGAAAGGACACATGGATACCAGGCTGGCCAGCAACAGGACGTTATAGCCCACAGTTTCTGTGTGGATAACAAGGGGCCCACACAGGGAACAGGGACATAGCAGCATCCTAAAGCCTGACTGGAGTGAGGTTTTCAGATAGAAGGAGAAAGGCAGGAAAACCAATGGAGTAAGTCGCAGGTATAGACTGGGATCAGCACAAATACTGGAAGTTAGGGCTGAATACAGGTAATGAATATGAGTTATGAAAGAGCTAATAAAGCCAGGTGTTTTTCTAGTACTAAACCTGTCTTGGATTTTTTTTGGGGGGGTCCTAGATAAGTGCATAAAATATATGTGATACTGAAAGTATAAATTTTAATGTAGAGCTCCACAGTCTCCATCGCAAATGCATAGTCTGACTCAGTGAAGCTCATTGTGTTGTGATGTTTTTATTTATCTGCGACTATTTTTAATAATAGAGTCTATAAAATTAAAAAGAAACAGAGGGAGGCATGCAGTGTTTTAGTTCAGAGGGACCGGTTACACATATGGAACCCTATAGGAATTTACAAATTGAAGACATTATTATAATCTCAGGTCTTTCGAAATATATTATAGATAGATAGATAGATAGATAGATAGATAGATAGATAGATAGATAAATAAATAAATAAAAATATTAGCGTATGAATATGTGCACATATTCCCTAGCTATGACAGTAGGGGAAAAGTAAATTACATAAGGGCAAAAGTTGCAAACACAAACAACACCCAGCTCTTGCTTTCTAAATACCTTCATCCACAAGGGCTGAGGGTGCTTTAAAGAAAAGACTGAGTTTAGGTCCGGGCGGAAAGTGTACAGTATAAGTCTACAACATCTTACAGAGTCTGATAGATGCATAAATAATGGAGACCAGTCAAAGTAGAAGCACAGCCAAGCTGAATGGGCTTCTACTCCCCAAATCAGGAACAGTTAAAAAGCCAAAACCAATTCAATGGAATAGATTCCAGCTTAGAAAATGAAAGAAGAGAGCATGAGTTCAAAAGCACATGAGTCAATAAGCACATGGATGGAAACTATGCAGAGAATGGAGCTTTTGCACACTTTCAAAATTACATTCCCCAACCCACACTCAGGTTTATTAGCTGCAAAAAGAAGAATGACCTCACAGATGACAAGCTTGGTGAACGTCACTTTATTCAAGTGGTTAAAATAGTCACAAGCAATATTACAAGTGTCCTATCTGATTAAGACACAAAGCAAAGAGTATATAATATTGCATGTGTGTATGGGGGGGTACTTGTTAGTGTACATATGTGCATAGGTGCTTGGAGGTGCATGTATGTGTACAGGTGGGTGCACCTGTGGAAGCCAGAGGCTGATTAAGGTCTTTCCTCTTGACTCAACACCTTTGTTTTTGGAGACAAAGTTTCCAAATCGGACTTGAAGCTCATTGGTTTGGGGAGGCTGGCCCACCAGTGAGTTTCATTTCATTGTCTGTCTTTATAAATCCCCCTCCCAGTGCTGAAGCTACAGGTTCAGAAGACTGTGTGCAGCTTCTTTTTTTTTTTTTTTAATTAATGTATTCATATTACATCTCAATGGTTATCCCCTCCCTTGTATCCTCCCACTCCTCCCTCCCTCCCATTTTCCCCTTACTCCCCTTCCCTATGACTGTGACTGAGGGGGACCTCCTCCCCCTGTATATGCTCATAGGATATCAAGTCTCTTCTTGGTAGCCTGCTATCCTTCTTCTGAGTGCCACCAGGAAACTGGGACAGAGGGGAGTATTGGGACTCTAGGTAAGAGAAGCATGGGAGAATGACAAAGTTGAAGGATCCAGAGGACCCTAGAAATCTACAAGAAGAACATTATGCAGCTTCTTATATAAAGCTCAGAGAATCCAAACCTGGGTTCCCCAGGCTTGCTTGGCCAGCATTATATTGACTGAGCCATAGCCCCTAGACCTATGTTGAAGATCATTAGACCAAAGATGCATAATCTAAAACCAAGAGTAAGGACATATTAGACAAACCTGAGGGGAAAATTTATAAAATAATTGGCATGTGAACATTAAAAGCTTTAGGATCATTAGCTAAGGGAAGACTGAGGCAAAGATATGGCCTACAATGCAGGACACTGGAGACATAAAGAAATGCAATAGGCATTTTCAAGTAGATCTCTATCTGTAAAGTGTAATCTCAAGGTGGTCTGAAAATGAGACAGTAACTTCTTGATTTGAAGAGCTGTATTGTAGTTTTAATTTTTGTGGGACACACACACTCAGCTACTCAGAGGTGATGATGATGACGATAATGATGATGATGATGATGATGATGATGTGTGTGTGTGTGTGTGTGTGTGTGTGTGTGTGTGTGTGTGTGTATGATATCAGCAACCACTGAAAAATATCCAGAAAAAAAATGAAGCTCACTGTTTTGTAGATTTGACTTTTTTTCTAGCCTGAGACTTTGCTTGTAAAACAGAAACAAACAATAGCATCGTGCTTATATGAGCTTAATTCTCTTCAATTCAAGTGTAACATGAGATATGTGTCTTTTGAATGCCAATGATTTCAGTATTTGAAACCACTTTCTGATTGCATAGGCACTGCTGAGGCTGGCCCAAGACTACTAGGAGTCCTCTTGTAAAAACAAACAAACAAACAAACAACAAGTTGCAGGAACATGTGAGGTGACACCCTGTCAGAACATAGGGCTATATGAGTCAGGCAAGTTTCAGAAGTATTCTCAGGTGACCAGCTATCATGTTAGAGGACCCTAAAAGAGCTAAGGAAGCAACTTACGGGTTCTCAAGCAGGAGGAGTAAGTGGTGAAGACTCAGGTCAATGAGGCAGAAGATTAAACGAAGCCTGACGTCACAGATGGTAAGGAGGCCACCATCCCTCATGGTGGTCTGAAAAGAGACATGTTTTGCCATTGCTATGGTTGCATGGTAGCCTTTGCTAGGCATTGAATTGAACATTGGTTTTGTTCTATAGAGAATAGTGTGGCCTGGTTCCTATCTGAGTAGACATCTCACCAGAAAAGTTGGTTCTGAGTCATACTATAAGAAGCCGGCAAAGCATAAACCAAAATGCAACCACGAACAGTCGGCTGGTGATGGATAAGCCAATTGAACCAAATGACAATAATAAGTTGCTAACTGGTTCCCAATTTTAAGGACTATTCTAAGGACTTAGCAAGGGCTGCACAGGTTTAGTTCTCAAACATATACCATGGAAGAGTTAATACTGTCTCTATTTTGTGGGTCAGAAAGCTAAAAGGCATAGAGACAAATGTTCCTATTATGTCTCAGCCAGGTCATAGAAAGGACAGACTTATTCTGGTATAATCCCAGCCACGTGTTTACTAACGTGACTCAAAGTCTTATCTAGAGCTACAGAGGATAAGACATAGTATCATTGAAAACATCCCTTAATATCTCCTCCAACCCTTGGCTATGTTCCATTCCCACATTTGCAAAGGACAAATCACAAACTTATATTTGGTAGTGATCCATAAAGTACTTCCTTTCACCTTGAGTTTTACCCCTTAACTCTGTCCATAATCTACTTTTGTTCTTTTCCCTATGTGGCTTAATTTTAGTGTTTGGATCCTCGCTTACTACCCACCCCCCACCCCCCCCACACACACATATACACTCCAGGTGTTATCTGGTAATTGCCTCCTGATGTGTCTGCCTTAGGAGTCTGCTTTTATTTCTGCCTTTGGCTGCCTGGACCTCTGATGTCCTTCAGGGGAATTACTACAACGGTGTGCTAATAAACATTTAACAGCTGGTTCCTTAGGCAGAGATATAAGGGAACACACATGCACCATACCACAGTGTATATGCACATGTGTGCACATACATGTGCGTGTACATGCACATTTATTATATTTTACTTGCCTCAAGAATATGTACCAGACAATTTATAAAGAGTCCTGTATATTGTCTTCTCTTTATTTTATATTCCAAATGATCAATTAGTTCTCATCAAATGTTATTGTCAAACGCTTGCAGCCATTTGCAGCTGACGTTGGCCTAAGAGCATAGTTCCCCCTATAAGGTTAGTAAGTAAAATGTGTAATGTTAGTGACTAAGGTGAAGTGAAGACAGTCCTATGCCATAACTTTCCTGCTTCTCTATGGCATAAGTGGGTTCCTTGCGGAATCTGATGAACAGTTTCTTAACACTGGCAGAATATCTCCTCTTTTTTGTGTGTCATTTTCAATATAATGGCCACAGACATAACAGTTCAGAGTTTAAGTCTGCATATTTTACATTTATTTCTCTGCTACTTTCTCAAATCTAAGTAATTTAAAAACCCACAGATCAGTACTGGTTCATAGCACTTATGAGCTTTCGTGGTATAAACACTCCCACCTTGGCTGATCTCAAACCTCTAACATGATGTCGCTGAACATAAAAATACAAAGGCATGAAGAAATTTGCATGGACCCCAACACACACACCTCCATCATACAGCCATTAACAGAGGAAAGTAACAAACAAGAATAGGCAGGGAGAAACGTTTTGGTCATTTATTGTCTTTTAAAGGGTAAATTGAATCGTAAATTAACTTTTAACGATAGCTATATTTAACATCCAACTTATAAAACTGCTAATGCTTTAATAGTTGACTCTACTGAGCAGATATGAGCCAGACACACATACTTCGGCTTCTACTTGGCTGTGTGTGGTCTTTCAGGGGAGGGACTGTATTCCATAAAGGAAACCAAAGGAAACAAGCCTCCTTCCCATGCAGACCAGCCAAGGGACAGGCCTGGGACCCAAGCCTGGCCAGCTGTGTGATCTTTTCTCAGGCTCTCTCATTCTTAATGAAGTCATGAAGGGAGGAAAGACTAATCATCCACTGTATTAGCAATTGCTAGCCAAGCATTCTGCTTATGACACCATGTTCCCTGACGACGCTCCGAATATTTCAGCATCCTTGCCACTTTCTATACCAACATGCCTGTAAGTAAGTGCTCCCATATTTTGTCTATAATTTATATTCTACATAAGTTAGTAATTATTTCTATGATTTACAATCAGTAAGTGTAACGGGTATTTTTTTTTAACTTTTCATGGCAAAAGATTAAACTGTCTTCCCATTTTTAGGTTTTGCATTTACATAGTTCTAGGCCCTAGATGACAGTCCGAAAAGATATTTGCTACTGTGAATATGTAAGAAATTACAAAGTTAGGGTGACATTAATGGTTGTGTGGATTGCACACGAGCCCTTAACAATTTAAAATCAAGAAAAGTATTGTAAATTATTGCCAAATATAGAGCAAAAATGTATGCTCAAAGCACTATCTTAATGTATAATTAGAATATAACTTTAAAATGTTATTATCCACCTTTTATTTTCCTTCATTCACATTTGCTTATTCATTGCTCTACCTAGCTCAGCACTGAGCAGCTGAAAGACAGAAACACACACATCACGGCATAATGAAAAAGGAAGTTGAGTTCATCAACAACCATGTAGGCAGAGCATCAAGTATCTTTGCATTTTGACTCTATCCTGAGAAAAACTACCCAGAGGTGGAGCTGGGAAAATATCTCTCACCCTCACTACTTTTCTCGATAAGAGGAACATTTTGATTAAACTAGTATATTCACAGAAGAGGATGAGAGGAGTAAGCAAGGAATCCAGACCCCAAGTCAGGGAGGGGACAGCCAAGTAGCTATATTTCTATGGCTCAGGCACAAATAATCTGGCTTCACTAAATGCTAAGCCTGTATTTCCTTACAGGAAAAAGTTACCAAAAAATAAAAAATAAAAAACTGACTCTCAACATTTCTTCTTAGATTGCAGTAACATGATGAAGATGCCAGCACTGGAAAATATGCAGGGAAAATATCCAGACCACCGGGGGGTAGGGATGGGGGGTTGGGGATGGGGGAATGGGGGGGTAGCTTTCCCGCTCTGATGTAATCCCCCTAGTTCTGAGTTAGAATTTTCAAGTATCCTGGGCAGTACAAGAACAGACCTCTGAGTTTTAAGTGGCTTCTCTTGAACATATGTGGTATTTTAGAACAAGTCCTTCACGCAGAAATGGAGAGTGGGTTGGAGAACAATACAGATGACGAGCCGAAGTGTAAACAGACAGGAAACATCGCCAAGAAACTCATCCCCTTCAGTTCTATCTCAGCAGCACCCCTCAGCCTCCAAGTTCCCATAATCCTTGCAGGAACACAGCATGAGCTTTTCTAATGATGATGTTCGTTCTGCTTCCAACACACCCTCTCTAAGCTCAGACATGTATGAATTTTACGGCTAACACAGAGAGTAGCCTGGCATAGAACTCAAGAAGAGTGCAACCAGGGCTACACTACCATCTTAGGTGAATATGCACCACTTTGTGTGGTTTATTTACAGAGGTAAATGCAAGAGTTACAATATTGCGCAGGCACCCTCGATGATTGAGTAAGTTTCATTTGTTCACATTCTAATCACTTCTTTGATTTGTCTTTTAGCATCACTCCCTCTAGCTCCAAGGGGATGAAGGAGGGAAGCCATCCTATCCTCTTTTCTCTCCTCACAGGGCAAGGTTGAAACTACATCACAAGAAAGAAAAATTAGGCATCTTAGTGACTAGACTGATGAGCCTATTCCAAGCCTGACTTGGGGGTGGGTGGGTAATTCTAGCTTAAAGTATAACATTATTATATTTCATGTTCAGTCAAGGTATGAAGCAAAGCTAGGCATGATGCTGCATGCCTGTGATTCCACAACTCTGGAAGAGGAAGCAAGAGCATGATGTGTTTGAGGCCATTCTTACTTAGCTACACAATACCTCAAAACTTTGGACCACAGCACAATGAATTAGAACCAAGAAGTTACTTTGGAGTTGGATTTTTTGTTTTGTTTTGTTTTTTTGTTTTTTGTTTTTTTTTTTCGAGACAGGGTTTCTCTGTGTAGCCTTGGCCATCCTGGGCTCACTTTGTAGACCAGGCTGGCCTCGAACTTACATCGATCCGCCTGCCTCTGCCTCCCGAGTGCTGGGATTAAAGGCGTGCGCCACCACGCCTGGCTGGAGTTGGATTTTTAAGATACACCCTAGTAGAGATTCACTGAGGTGTCTTATTCTAAAGTCAAAGTGAATAATTCTAATTCATAGGAAGTTATTATATCTGCGAATTCTTTCTACAATCCATATTGTCCCACTAGTTGGACTGGGCTCTAAAATGTTGTTGTCAGTGGACTATAGACAGCTGTATTAGTTACTTTTCTGCTGCTGGGTTCAAACATCAAAGCAATTTATAGAAGGAAGTATTTATTTGACCTTGAGGTTCTGGATGCCTTACAGTATATCATGGTGAAGAGGCATGATGGGAAGCAGTAATCACAGTAGCAACGACAGCAATGTGAGAGCTCATTTCTAACTGCAATCATGAAGTAGAGAGAGCAAACTGGAAGTAGGGTGAGGTCTTAACCGTTCAAGGCCTACTCCCAGGAACACACTTCCTCCAGCAAGGCCACACCTCACAGTGAGGTCATCATCGTGATTGCAAGGCATGCAAGCAGGAGCTTGCAGTGCCGGGTGTACATTGCACCCACAGTATCACTGCAGAGAGATGTGGGTGTCGGTGCTGGGCCAGCTTTCTTGTTTTATTGAGTCTGTGATTCTGGTCTATGGTACGGTGTCCCACACATTCAGGTTAGATGTCCCCTATTCCATTAAATCATCCTGGGAACATCCTCAGAAACATCCCCAAAGCTGTGTTTCCATGCTGGTTCTAAATGTAGCCAGGCTAACAAGACCGAACACAATAACTGACAGTCCTCATTTTAAAAAGAGTTGCCTAGGATCATTTTCTGTGTTTCAATTTTTTACGAACTGCTGGCTTTAATCAGGACTTTTTTTTTTTTTTTTTTTTTTTTTTTTTTTGGAAAAACCAAAGAAAATGTTTTTTTTTATTAATTTATTCTTGTTACATCTCAATGTTTATCCCATCCCTTGTATCCTCCCATTCCTCCCTCCCCCCCCCCCATTTTCCCATTATTCCCCTCCCCTATGACTGTTCCTGAGGGGGATTACCTCCCCCTGTATATTCTCATAGGGTATCAAGTCTCTTATTTAAAAAAATATTTCATCAGACTTTCTTGACTACTTAGTGTTATATAAGTAATTTTCTTCTCCAGATATCTGCTTCTATCTGTAACACACTTAAGAATTTATTACTATTATTGATTGTAATATTTTTTATTCTCTAGTTAGGGAGAGAGAATTTTTACATAGTATCACTCTCTTTGATGGACTCTGTGCGGTTTGAGAATACCGAGGAGCCGGGCGTGGTGGCGCATGCCTTTAATCCCAGCACTCGGGAGGCAGAGGCAGGCGGATCGCTGTGAGTTCGAGGCCAGCCTGGTCTACAAAGTGAGTCCAGGATAGCCAAGGCTACACAGAGAAACCCTGTCTCAAAAAACCATAAAAAAGAAAAAAAAAAAAAAAGAGAGAGAATACCGAGGAGATAATATTTATGACGAGCTGGTTTTACAATATTCATAGGAACAACTGAATTAAACTGAAAAGGAAACATGACTAAAACTTCCATACGCTTTTCCCCCACAAATTTACATACTTAATGTATAATAACTTATTTGTCAGTCTCTGGGCCAAGAATATGAGGATATAAAAGTAAACAAACAATAAATATATGTTCTCTATACCAACAAACAATAAACCAGACACACGGTGTCTAGCGCAGGGTTACAACAAACAGGGTGCCTGGGGTATGAAGGAGAAGGCCTGATAAAGACACTGTATGGGGCAGAGATGGGCTGATAGGACAAAGAAGACAATCTTTCAGGTACAGGAAAAAAACCTTTCAAATGGCTGGAGACAGAGGCAAGCATGGCTGAGGAAGGGACTATATGAACTCCAGGAGGAAAAACAAGTCGATCCAACCCAACTATGGATGCCGAGAGCTACAACAATCATTCCAGCAAGACAGGCCCATGGGCACAAGAGTGGCATGGACATCACAGGAATAAACAATCACTTTCTGATTGGATTTAAGGCCCATTCCACAAGGTAAAAAACAAACAAACAAACAAAAAAACATACCCAGTACTATTATTAAAGTTGAGAGCCTGGGGCTAAAAAAGTCAAAGACTCTAAGGGAGATTCGGGAGATGCTGTTTTTACTCTGCTAAAGGGGGTCTAGTACTCTGCTGGTATTAAACTGACTCCTAGTGACTTACTGTTATAACCATAGATTAGTTCATCTCTCACCTCTTATCTGAGAAGCTTCTTTTTTGCAGTAGGTGGTGACTAACACGGACACCCACAACTTGTCGAGGTGCGGAGAATGAGGCTGTGGAATATTTAGACCTAATTGGGCATCTACATCATAACCCCTCTTCTCATGGCTCAGATTCATTGTGGAAAGGGGCAGAATGATTATGAGTCACAACAGTGTTTTCTGGACAGGGGAGAAGCTTCACATGTGTACTCACAGCACTTGTGATGCTATGTACACAACCCGTGCAAGCACAACTTGAACAAAATCTCAGCATAGAGGGAAAAGGTGGGCACAAAGTCCCATCCCTCGCTGAAGAGCTGCTGGCAACTGACAGCTGTGAGAGAGCAGTGGTTGGTTTTCTTTAAGGGTGTGGCCCTTGGTAAGTTGACAGTGCTCCAGTGGGTGGTCGCATATCTAAGAATATGTGGATAGCACAAATTGGCTTGAGTTTTGGTTTGTGTGTGTGTGTGAGAGAGAGAGAGGGGGGAGGGAGGGAGAGAGAGAGAGAGAGAGAGAGAGAGAGAGAGAGAGAGAGAGAGAGAGAGAGAGAGAGAGAACACAACATTGGGTAGGCAGGGAAGAAGAGGAGGTTGGGGTAAGAAGTTGGACATGATAAAATACATTGTACAATGTTCTTAAAGAACTTATGAAACAATGAGACAAAACCCAAGGAATGGTTAAAGAGCTTCTATTCTTCGAGGATAGTAAAGCCAATTTAAGAAGACAGCATTTTTTTAAAGTATTAAAATAGAGAATATTAAAATACAACTCTAAAATAGGGAGTATTGAAGTGCTTATTACAATAAAGTATTAAAATAACAGAGTAGTAAATATTAGAGGGTACTACAGAAAGTAAGTGTAATTGTACTTTGTGATAGTTTTGCTTTTTGTGTTTTCTTGGGGTGGTTTTGTTTTGAGATGGACTATGTCTTTGACATCCAGGTAAGCCTTAAAATCATCATCCTTCTGCCTCAGCCCCCTAAGAACTGGAATCACTGGCCCCACACCTGGCCTTGGTATGTATAGTCTTATTTCCCTCTGGGATTCAGGGGGAAAAACCACTCTAAAAACATTAAGATCAAAGGATATGCATTGACAAGATCTTCCCAAAACACTCTAGCAATATCAACTCCCCCTGGTTGATCTGAGGCAGGCTGCCACATGGTACTCTTAGGCAGGAACCTAAAAAGTGAATGTTTTTGTCTTTCAAATCAAAGCATGAGAAAGGTGGGTTAAATTCTATTGTTAGAGCACATGGGCTTTAAGTAAGGACCCTTCAGGTGAGGATGATAACTACGGTATACCATAGAGGAAGAATTTGAGTTAAAGAACCTCAGCATAGAGCTCAGCATAGACCATAAGTCTCAAAGGTATCCTTAGAGGCAAATATTTACTTTTACTCTGTGGCTATATAATGTAACCATTTTGCTGTAAATTACCCTAGTAAAAGAAAACCTCAAACATTCTATAACTACCATTGTGTTCAATGATTATACCACACACACAGAGAGAGAGAGAGAGAGAGAGAGAGAGAGAGAGAGAGAGAGAGAGAGAGAGAGAGAGACAGACAGAGACAGAGACAGAGACAGAGACACAGAGAGAGAGTGAGTGAGAGAGAGAGAGAGAGTAACTCACACACACACCCCACACACACAGAACTTCAGACACAGACACGTAAATTTAAAAGAGTGAGATGATTGTGGGCGAATCACTCTGGTAAGGCTAAATCATATAAAAAAAACTTCTTACCACCAGCTGAAGACTCCTGAACTTTCCACTAAGATACTCAGAAGGAAAAATAGTATGTTTCTCCAGATACATTTTATAATCTTAACTTACTGTTTTGCATAAAACTATCTACATCTTATGTATGTCATTTTCAAGAAGGCAGACTGTCTTAGTTACTGTTACTATTTTGCCATACTCAAACACTGTGACCAAAAGCAAGTTAGGGAGGAAAGGATTCATTTGACTTACGTATCCTCCTGGCACAGTCCACTGAAGGAAACGAAGACAGGAACTCAAACTGGACAGGAACCTGCAGGCAAGAGCTAATGCAAAGCCTGTGAGGTAGGACTGCTTAGTGGCTTGCTCCTCGTGCCTTACCCAGCCAACATCCTTAGAGAGCCCAGGAGCAAGAGCTAAGGGTGGCCCCACCACAATGAACTGGGCCCTTCCCCCATCAATCACTAATTAAGAAAATACCCTACAAGCTTACAGCTTGATCTTATGGAAATGTTTTCTCAGTTGCAGTTCCCTTCTCCGGCTCATGTAAAGTTGATGTAAAACTAGCCAGCACAGAGACAAATGAAGCTCCGCTGGAAAGAGAGATAGCATAGATGATTGAACGGACTTTTAAAAATAGAAAAAAAAAAAAAAATCAAAGCATCTTCAAAAATACTTTGTGTCTTCCCGATAGTAGCTAGGAACGACGTTTGCTAATTAGCCGTATGAAAAGAGTCGTGATTGAGCGTCAGGCCAGGTGAGTCACCAGGGAAACACCCGCGTTAAGTAGAGTTTTGTTCAAGTAAGAAGATGTCCTAGGACCATGATTGCTCTGGAATCCCATTTCTTTACCATAAATCCTGCTACAATGAGCACATTTTAGAAACAAATACTAAGGTCTGTCAATGAGGATATAAAAATAGAAAGTATGTCATAGGATGGTATGTTCTGTTTCTTTGTCCCAGACACACTAGCCTGAACACAGCTGGTTTTCTGCATTACATTAAGATAAACTGAAACCATAATAGCCTTCTGTTTTTGTTAATCCTGCATTCACAAGAATGTCATAATGTTTATAATTAACATAAAATCAAAGAATCATTTCTTAAGTAGACGGATTATTTTTGCATTGAACTCACTTTGCATGCATATAGACGTATATATAGACATGTATGTGCATACATGCCATGGAGTGAATGTGGAGGTCAGAGGACAATTTTCAGGATCCAGTCTTCTCCTTCCACCATATGGATTCTGGGCATCAGACTCAGAACATCAAGTTTTGTATCAAGCGCTTTTACCTACTGAGCCATCTTGCCAGCCTTCAGTGTGTATTTCAGCAGATATATACATATTTTCATTCAATCCAGGTTTTGTTTTCACTATTTATGACAACAGTTAGGAGTAATATTTTGAATAATATTCCAAAAGCATGGATTCCATCCCATTTGCTGAACCAAACATGTTTTAATGCATACTGTGTGCCTGACACCAGAGTCATTAATAGCTCAGTGCATGAGACTGACAGAGAGAACACTCATGACTCACTCACCCTAATATGCTTAGCAAGGAGGGCAAGCAAGCTTATCATTTTATTTTGAATGAGCTGGATGGTTCTTAGCAAATCTCAACAATCCCAAGTCAGACATCAATGAGTGGATTATTATTTACTATGTGTATGTCGGTGCATGTGGCCACCAGTGCGTGTGCTTAGATATGTGAAGGCCAGGAGTCAATGCTAGGTGCTGGTCTCTATCACTCTCCACTTTATTTCTGAGATAGGGTGAACCTGGAGCTCACCACTACAGCTACACTGTCTGTTCAGCAAGCTCCCAGGGTCTGCCTGTGTCTGCTCTACCAGTGTGGTAGTTATAGACACACATAACCACGCTGGCTTTATGTGGGTACACGCAGGTCCTCGTGCTTGCACAGGAAGCAAAACGACCCGTTCCCTAGCCCACAAAAAATTAGTATTTTTAAGAAAAGCAGCAACATCCTGTATGTTCAAAAAGTGCCAAGGAAAAGATCTTGTTTTGTCTCAGTCGAATCAGGGTTCACCTGAAAGAGGGAGTGGGGATTGAAAGTAGGATACAGAGACGCGAGAAATAACGAATCAAGTCAGGATATTTCTGATCAAGATTCACTTTATTGCCGACTAGCAGGAACATATATAGGGCAAGGTCAATAGGATCTATTCTTATCTCACTTACCCTAGCCCCCAGGCAAGAATGCAATAGCCTAAATCGCTCCCTGTAGAACTTCCTAGTTCTCTGAGTAGTTCCTTGTAAGAACTTCCTAGATCCTCTGGGTGGTTCCAAGTTGAGACTTCTCTACTTCTTTCAAAGGTAAATAGTCCAAGGATAGCCTAGAACACAAGACCTCGTGGTGAGGTAAAGGTCAGCAACTCAAAGGTCACAGCGTACAGCCTAAGCACAGGATTTCTGACATGGCAGAATTTGGCGCGGGTCCCCACAAATGTCGCAGAAACCTGATTAGTATATGTTTAAAGTAGGACTCTACACTGCATGTGACAGAAACCCAACTCGCAGACCAGAACCAAGAACACAGCCAGAGCTGAGAAGCCTCTGAGCTGTGTCTGTATGCTGAGCTACTGGGATCTCCACTCTCCTCTAGCCTTCTTTGCAAGTTCCCGCTACTTTTTCTCCTCACATGGCTTCCCTCTGACCTTGGGTCTACATGTGAAAAATAACAAAAGAACCAATAATTCTTAACTTTACATTTTAAGTTATCACTTAATCAAAAGCTATCCTGGCAGGGTGACAAATCTAATATTTCTGAGAAAGGACCACACTGGACAAACGACATGCAAATGTGTGACTCTAGACCAGCACTTCGGTAGGTGGGACCTGTTATTTCAAACAAGAACATTTCTTGAAATGACAATATTTTTTGCTTTATTTTAATTACTTATCATCATCATCATCATCATCGTCATCGTCAACAGCAACAGCAGCAGCAGCACCAGTTGCTGCTATTTTCAAGATAGGCTCTCACTATATATCCTGAAACTCACTCTGTAGACCAGACTGATCAGGAACTCACAGAGCTCTTCCTCCTTCTGCCTAGGTGCCAGCTTTGTTTTTGTCACAGTCGATCTCAGATTAGTCAGGGGAGTACAGAAACCACAGGACCCACATACAAGGAACATAAAACAATTACAGTTATATCCATTTGTTGTTTTGTTTGTTGATTTGTTTTGGTTCCTTTAATTTCTTTTCCTTGCATTGAACCAATAAAATATATTTATAAAGTCAGATGATTTGTTAACCTTACAATAAGTTTTGGTTAACTGAAAGCTAAGACAAAGTGGGCTTTTATAAATTCTACCTTCCAACTTTTAAACTGTTGAAACTAGAGTTTTAGAATAATTTTCTTCCCAGTTTCTACCCATCTTACCAGTGTTCAAATGCAAGAAAATGATATTAACATATTCCCAGACAAGAAAAAATACTATAATCTAAATCTAAGTGATTCCATAAAAGCATTATTCATAAGTGATTCTATCTCACTTGATATTTATTTGATCTTAGTCTTTCAAAGGGCATTTGTCAAATGAAGATATTGTCAGGTATTTTTGTGCAGGAAATCATCATGTCTTGATAATGCCACCTATGATACATTTATATTTTGACAGATGACTTTTACTTTTTCTTAATTTTCAACATACTATATAACAAATTCATTTTGCAAATATTATTTTAATATCATTTGCAGTGAAGTCTTTGATGTCATCTACGTGCAAGGAAGATAGGGAACAAATGTCAATTTGTCTTTCTCTATGTTGACTTTCCTAAGAATTGTAAGGTACTCATAAAAATCAGGTTACCTAGTAGAATACAATTTTTCCTAATATTATAAAATATAATGTCTCTTGTTTTTTATCTCCAGATAATTTCCATTTCATAGAGAGAAGTTTGTTTTTGTCAAAATTGGATGGAACTTCAGAATTATTCAACTAACAAAATCATGGAATTTCGTATATTGTTAAACCAACTAGCACTTATTAAATACTAAATTACTTCATACTATTTAATCATTTATATTTGTTAATAATTATTTAATCCATAAGACAGTCTCCTAAGGCAGGAATGCTTGTCACCCCATTTAATATTTGAAGACACTGAGACATAAAAAAGAAAAATAGGGCTAGAGAGATGGCTCAGTTGATTAATGTTTATTCCACAAGCATAAAAACCTGAATTCAAGCTCCAGTTTCTCTTTGTGGAAAGAAAATCTAGGCTACAGGAGAACAATGGCAATTGAGCAAGCTTCAGCAGAAACAGAAGGTGTTGGATAAATAAATCAAGGAGGCACTGTACCAGCCAGCCAGGGTAAAAGGAAGAGAACAGGCAGAATCTAGAATTATTCAGTCTTTAATCATTATGGTTAGACCAAGCTGAATTAATGGGTTGTCAGAGCCACCCTGCATGGGTTCAATTCCTAATCATCTAACACCAGGACCAGTTCATTACTATAATGACCACACAATATGAAAACCACATGCAAAACTAATAAACGATTATTAGGATATCTATCTTGGGATACGCTGTAGGGAAAACGGGATTTAGGGAAATGGTTTGCAACACGGGGCAATAACAGACACCAGGAAGTGAGAAAATACAAGTGTCAGAACCTAGACTCTCTGAACTCCAGGGAAGAAAGCAGATTCGGAACCCTGCCAGTGTGTGTTGCTGCTCAAACTGACTCCCAAGGGTGCTTCTAAGAAATAAATCACGCGCATATCTTTATTGTCTTGCCACACATGCCTATCATGCTTGGAAGAAAACCACAGAAAGCAGAACTAATGGGTTGAGAAGAAGAACTGGGAAGGCACAGCACATTCCTTAGAGTCAACATCACAAAGATGTTAGCTGGGCGTGGGGGCCCATGTCTGTAACCCCAGCATTTGGGAGGCTAAGGTAGGAGGAATGCCATAAATTCAAAGCTACTCTGAGCCAGAATGAGTTCCAGGGCAGCCAGGCTGTGTGGTGAGATCCTGTCTCAACAACACACACACACACACACACACACACACACACACACACGCACGCACACACATGCACACATATACACCACCACCACCATCACCACAAATATAACAATTTTTATAACTCTAATGAAAGGGAGCATAATGTGCTCTTTTAAAGCAAATAGTGCACAAAGATCAAACAGCTTGGCTACTTTTAACCACTGTAAAAAACCTTGGTGGGACAAAGAAATAAAGAAATCTAGTGTAAGGCAGAGACAATTGGCAGTCCTTGCACAGGGTAGGAAGAAAGTCAGTTGCGAGCAAATCCCTAGCTCAGTCAGAACTTCAACAATCGAATGGCAGTTGGCTTTCAGTGGGTGGGGTAGGGCTCAGTCATTTTTGCAGGGAAGGTGTTTGGGGAAGTAGGTGGGGGAGGGGAAGCCTTTCGCTTCTGGCAGGTTGTAATACAGAAATTCCTTTTTAATGCATAATTTATTTTACTTCAAAGGAGGTCCTAGGCAAGGCCAGAAATGAGAGGTGTAAGTTGTGTTGTCATTCTTTTTATGGGTGACCAACTGTACCATTTGTAAAGAGTGTTACTGGAAACCAACTATGACATTTCTGCTGGAAGATGCCAACACATTGGCATCAAATGGTGCCTTGCAGAAGGTTCCTTTTCAAGTGCTCCTTTTTCTCCTTGCAAGCCTTCCTCCCCCCCCCCCCACCCCCATTGCTAGTATACATGGACAGGTCATATACAGCTCTCACAGGTTTCCTGGACTTGTCACAAAATGTACATCTCCTTTCTGGCCTTGCCTAGGACCTCCTTTGAAGTAAGACATCTATGATTAAAAAAGGATATCCCATGTTACAACCTCAAGATGATCAGCCCAAAGTGGAAACATGAAAAGAAACATAATACAAGATCTTTTTAGATGGGAAGAATAAATATCCCATAATGAGGTGCACATCTGGGAGTCGTAGCTCCCAGAATCCCACTGCTGGCTTTCTGATTTCTAACTCACTCAGTGTAACTTTCTTTTCTTTCCATCTTTGTTTCCTCACCATCTGCCAAAATCCTAAACTTGCCTGTGCCGTTATTCTGTGTGCCCTCTCTCTACCCGAGATACCGGCTAAGATAAAGAAAGGTCTATGACTGAGAAGCAGATAAAGAGTCCATTAGCCATTGTGTGGCCAGGTCCATGAAACTCCACTAGACTAGGAGTTAGTCACTGATGAGGACATATCTTAATATAGCAAGTCCTTGCAAATAGCCACATCTTAGCCATAGAAACAAAGAGAAGACACTGGCACATGCCTTAGGGTTTAAGATGCTACCTAATCGCAGGCACATCCTCATTCTGTAATAGGATCAGGTGCTCAACGACTGCAGATACCTACTTTTCTCCTTTCAGAAGTTTGTCTAATGCCTGGACATGCATGTATACACACACACACACACACACACACACACACACACACAAACACCACACACTACACAGACACACACATACACCACATACACACACACACCACACAAACACACACACCCCACAGACACACACACACACCACAGACACACATACACATCACAGACACACACACACAAACCACACACACACCACAGACACACACACACACACACACACACACACACACACTCCTTTCAAAATAACATAGTTTTCAGAGTCAGAAGGAAAGAAACCATTAGGCATCTACATTATTAACAATTCCATCTAATGAAATTAATGGATTTCGGATATTTTGGGCAGCCTATAGTTTTATTATAATAGTTGTAGATATGTAAGAGACATTCTGTTACTTCTGGCTTCCATGATCTTTTATCCACTCATCCTTTTATTGCCCTTCTCTTCTCAGTGTGTATGAATTGACTCACAGAAAAGCAATGTTTTCCTGAGGAAGGAGGGATGCAGATGGTCAAAATATTAGGCCCAGACAGATTTTCAAAGAGAAGAAAGATGCACTGTGTAAAGACCTTACCCAACATCGAAATGCCTATCTGTTGCCTCACCACAATGTATGATGCCTCGGTGTACATGATAAAAGCTATTTTTGCCCCTGATGGCCCCAGAAAGAGAGAAAGGCCTCCTGTTTTCCTCAGTGCTGATAAGTCTGCTTCCTTACACTGATTTCTGACCTCCAGGCTTATGGATAGTTGGCTAGAAACATGAACTGTAGACCCAAGCAATAGACATGCAACCTTAGATCCTATAGTAGACATACATTATAAAGATGGACCAAAATGTACTCCACCGGGGAGCCACCACCAGTGGGGAGCAGGGAGATAAGCAGGACTACGCTCTGCTGAAGCTATGACAGTGTGTGTCTGTATTGGCTGTGGATCTGAAAAGATGCATGCACACCATCAACATGGACAGGGAATTTTCTCTCACTATAGATAATCTGTTCTTGAACTGAGTCTTTGCAGAGCGGTGTGCTTTGTGATAATTTCTTAGACAATGCTGCTGTAAAATCTACTGACGTAACTAGTGGTTAATGTGCCATGTCATTTTCAGTGAACACACAAGCATTATAAAACCTATAACAAAAAGCTAAGAGCTTATTCCTGAGTTACTAAAAGAAATGCATCCTAAGGCAATTTCTATTAGAAATAATGGGCACCGTATAATGATGTATCATAGCGAAACTAAATTTTACTCCAGACTAAAACATATAAGTACAATCTAAGACCACATTTCTCTTAGTCTCAAAATACTGATGGGGCAAACATATGTGGATAGGCATATTATAGGGCTAGACGTAGGAACTTGAACCTCCCCAGGGAGGCCCAGACTGAGGAAAGAACACTCACTGATCATTATACGTCCAGGTAACAGGTGTGTGACCATCAACCATGCTACAGAATGTCCTTCAACTGGTGACTAGATAATGAAAATGTGCATATGCTCAGTGGACTTCTATTTAGCTGTAAAGAAAAGTGAAGTCGTGAAATTTGTAGGTGAATGGATTGAACCGGAAAATAATATATTGAGTGAGTTAACTCAGACCCAGATAAACAGATGCCACATCGATCTCTCACTCCTGGAACCTAGCTCTGAATACTTAGATGTGAGTATAGGATCTGGAGTTAAGTGCAGAGGGTAGGAAAGTAAAAAGGGCAACAGTGATGGAGGGAGGAAAGAACTCTAGAGAGGGGGAACGATAGGACATGGGGGTTGTCGCTAGAAAGCTGTGAAAAACAGGGGGAAGGAGACCTTAAGTGGGGAATAGGTAGAAATTAATGCAGGGGGGAAAAGACAGAAGGGATTAACAATACTAAGAATGCTTAAAAAGGCTGAAGGGAAACATTATTCTATGTTTATTTAAAGTGTGTGTGTGTGTCTGTGTGTCTGTGTGTGTGTGTGTGTGTGTGTGTGTGTGTGTGTGTGTGTGGTCTAAGTCAAATTATGCCACATGGAGTGACAATGATCCTTCCCCTAAGTGGCAAAGACCATCTAACAAAAACCTAATCCTAGCTAGAGGGTGTTAAAACATGAATGAAAATATTTCACAGTTTACAGCACACCACCTTGATCGGTTTCCACCACGGCCAACTCTATGACATCAGTTCATCCTTGACCTGTGTTGAAAGGTGGGCCTCTAACTGAAGCAGAAAAGTACTGTCAAATAAAAGCTAAGTCCAGAAACAAAAGCAGATGCAAATGCACCATGGTCCTCTTTTGTCATTTGTCTCTCTTGAAGCTGAAGTTTCTCAGAAAAGAGCAGGAGCAGCACCTTTGTTTCTATCTTGTGCTAAGAACATAGCACAGTGCTTGTAAATGTTCAATAGATAAACATGGCATACACATATTTATTTGTGTGTGCACATGCATGTACAGAGAAGCAGCTGTCTCTCTCCTTCTACCACATGGGTCTTGTAGATTGAACTCAGGTCATTAGCTTTGCAGCAAATGTCCTTACATCCTGAGTTATTTTGCTGCCCCCCTGAACATTTTTTTTTTGTCTTTTCATGAAATCAAGAATTATCTTTTTTCCCTTTCCATTTCCTCCTCTTTCTTGTGTTCTTTTTTAAAATCTTTTTTCTCTTTTTTCCTTTTTTAAAAATTTATTTAATCACCTTACAGACTAATCCCTCTTTTTCCTGTCTTTCCAGTTCCATTCTCATGCCCCCTTCCTCCACACCCTCTCCTCAGAAACTAGGAAGGCCCCAAGGGGTACCAACCTACCCTGGCATCTCAAGTCCCATTGAGGCCTAACAAGGCGGCCCAGCTAGGGGAAAGGGATCCAAAGGCAGGCAACAGAGTCAGAGACAGCCCCTACTCCCATTGTTAGGAGACCAACATGTTGACCAGGCTTCGCATCTGCTATGTATTGGCATGAAAACAGACAGGTTGATCAATGGAATCAAATCTAAGACCCAGAAATAAATTCACACACCTACAGACATCTGATTTTTGACAAAAAAAAAAAAAAAAAAAAGAAAGAAAGAAAGAAAAAAGAAAAAAAGTATCTTCAACAAATGGTCTGGGCTAACTGGACATCTACATTTAGAAGAATGCAGATAGATCTGTATTTATCATCCTGCACAAAACTCAAGCCCAAGTGGATCAAAGATCTCAACATAAAACCTGACACACTAAATCTGTTAGAAGAGAAAATCAGGAAGAGCCTAAAACCCACTTGCACATGATGCAACTTTCTGAACAGAACAGGCACTAAGATCTACAATTAATAAATAGGACATAATGAAACTAAAAAGTTTCTGTAAAGCAAAGACACTGTCAATATGACAAAAGGCAATCTACAGAATGGGAAAAATCTTCACCAACCGTACATCTGACAGCTAATGTCTAGCATATATAAACAACTCAAAAAAATTATACACCAACAAAGCAAATAATCCAATCAAAAAATGGGGTACAGAAACAGGGGAGATCCAAGATGGCAGCGTCAATCACACATTGTGTCTGATCAGTAGCACTGAGCTGAGGGACTGGGTTGGGAGCTACAGAGCACCAGAGCTGGAGCATGGGTGAATCTGACCTCAGGCCACCAGGCCAATCCACAGAGTTCTTGGGTCCAAGTAGGTGCAGCTGCAGTCTCCAACACCTAGCTAGCCACATGCTCTCTGGTGAACAGCACCCATGCCCTGTGTTTCAGATGGAACTATGGGCCACAAAGTGACAGTGTCTGGATCTTAGATCCCAGAGGAGACCCCATGGTATAGAGCACAAGTGAATTTGACTTAAGGCCACCTGCTCAATCCACAGAAAGTTCCTCAGTCTGAACCCAGGTCATCTGCCTGATCCATGGAAGAGTTCCCTTACCCCCAGAGGTGAGGGTTTTTAACCTATAGCCACTCACCTACGAGCTGATCACAATGGCCAGAGAAGGACATTAGAAACTATCACTCAATGCCAGAAACATCAAGATGACTAAAGGTTAGAAATAAAAAGGGAGATATAACAACAGACATTGAAGAAATCATTGGGTCTTACTTCAAAAACCTATATGCCACAAAGTTTGAACATCTAAATGAAAAGGGTGGTTTTCTTGATAAATTCCACTTGGCCAAAGTTGAATTAAGATCAGGTAAACAAATTAAATAGTCATATTTCTCCTGAGGAAATAGAAGCAGTCATCAAAAGTCTCCCAACCAAAAAAAAAAAAAGCCCAGGGCCACATGGTTTCAGTGCAGAATTCTACCCAGACCTTCAAAGAAGAGCTATACCTTTCACAATAGCCACAAATAATATAAAGTATCTTATTGTAACTCTAAGCAAGCAAGTGAAAAACTTGTATGAAAAAAATTTCAAGTCTCTAAAGAAAAAAATTGAAGAAGATATCAGAAGATGGAAATATCTCTCATCCTCATGGATTGGAAGGATCAACATAGTAAAAATGTCCATATTACCAAAAGCAATCTATAGATTCAATGCAATCCCTATCAAAATACCCACAGAATTCTTTACAGATCTAGAAGGATCAATTCTCAACTCCATATTGGAAAAAAACTGGAGTAGCTAAAATTATCATGTATAATAAAAGATCTTCCAGAGGAATCTCCATCCCTGATCTCAAGTAGTACTATAGAGCAACAGTAATAAAAACAGCATGGTACTTGTACATAGAAATAGGCTGGTTGATCAATGGAATAGAATTGAGGACTCAGAAATTAACACAAACACCTATGGTCACTTGATTTTTGACAAAGAAGCAAAAACCATACAATAGAAGAAAGATAGTATCCTCAACAAATGGTGCTGGTCTAACTGTATGTCTTCACGTAGAAAATGTAAATAGATCCATATTTACCACCTTGCACAAAATTCAAGTCCAAATGGATTAAAGACCTCAACATAAAGCCAGACACAGTAAATCTATTTTAGAAGAGAAAGTGGGGAAAAGCCTAGAACTCATTGGCACGGGAGACAACTTCCTGAACAGAGAACACCAAGAGTTCAGGCTCTAAGATCAACAATTAATAAATGGGACCTCATGAAACTTAAAAAGTTTCCATAAGTGAAAGGACACTCTCAACACAACAAAATAACAGCTTGCAGGCTGGAAAAAGGTTTTCACCAACCCTATATCCAACAAAGGGCTAATATCCAAAATATATAAAGAACTCAAGAAATTAAACACCACCAAACCAAATAAACAAATTTTAAAATGGGGTACAGAGGTAAACAGAATTCTCAACAAAAGACTATCAAATGGCTGAGAAACACTTAAAGAAATGCTTAACATCCTTAGTCATCAGGAAAATGTAAATCAAAACAACTCTGAGATTCCATCTTACACCTATCAGAATGACTAAGCTAAACATCTCAAGTGACAGCACATGCTGGTGAGGATGTGGAAAAGGGGGAACATTCTTCCATCACTGGTGGGACTGTAAACTTGTAGAACCATTTTGGAAATCAATCTGGCTCTTTTTCAGAATATCAGGAATAGCGCTACCTCAACACCCAGCTATAGCACTCCTGGGCATATAAGTGAAAGATACTCCACCATACAACAAGAACACTTGCTCAACCATGTTCATAGCCACTTTATTTGTAGTAGCTAGAAACTAGAAACAATCCGGATGCCCCTCAACTGAACAATTGATAAAAAAACAAAACTGTGGTACATTTACACAATGGAATACTACTCTGTTATTAAAAAACAAGGAAATAATGCAATTTTCAGGCATATGGATGGAACTAGAAAAGATCATCCCGAGTGAGGTAACCCAGACTCAGAAAAACACACATGGTATGTACTCACTTATAAGTGGATATTAGCCATAAAGCACAAGATAACAATTCTATAATCCACAGAACCACAGAATCCAAAATGGGCCCAAAGAGGATGCTTGAATCTTACTAAGAGAGGAAATAAAATAGACATCTGAAGTAGAAGGGAGGGAATTGGTGGCAGAGGGTGTGGGGAGAGGGTGGGGGGATCAGGTGTGGGGATAGCAGGGTTAGCTGGTGGGAGGAAGGACTGGGAGAGTGAGTGGAAATTGGGGAGGGGGCATCTCTGGAACAAGGGAAGCTCATAGGAGTCTATGGGGCTGACCCTAGCTGAGACTCCTAGAAGTGGCGTTAAGGAACCTGAAGTCATTTCTAGCTCAATCCATTTGTCCACAAATTTCGGGAATTCCTTGTTTGTAATAGCTGAGTAGTATTCCATAGTGTATATGTACCACAGTTTCTTTATCCATTCTTCTACTGAGGGACACTTAGGCTGTTTCCATGTTCTGGCCATTATGAATAAGGCTGCTATGAACATGGTTGAACAAAGTTTCTTGTTGTGTGCTGGAGCATCTTCTGGGTATATTCCAAAGAGTGGAATAGCTGGGTCTTGAGGAAGCCCTATTCCCAGTTTTCTGAGATAGCACCAGATAGATTTCCAAAGTGGCTGTACTAGTTTGCATTCCCACCAGCAATGAGTGAGTTCACCCAGAAACAGAAAGACTCAAATGGTATATACTCACTTATATCTGCATACTAGCCCAAGGGGCATGTCCCACGAAAGCCTTCACTTACCAGGAAACTGGGACAGAGGGGAGGACATCCTATTGGGACTCTAGATGAGAGAAGCATGGGAGAATAGCAAAGTAGAAGGATCCAGAGGGTCCTAGAAACCTACAAGTAGAACATTATGATAGGCAGATTTGGGCCCAGGGGTCCCACTCAAACGATGGCACCAGCCAAGGACAATACAGGCGGTAAACTTTAAACCCCTACCCAGATCTAGCCAATGGACAGAATATTCTCCACAGTTGAATGGAGAGTGGGGTATGACTTTCACACGTACTCTGGTGCCTCATATTTGGCCATGTCCCCTGGAGGGGGAGACCTGGTGGCACTCAGAGGAAGGATAGCAGGTTACCAAGAAGAGACTTGATACCTATGAGCATATACAGGGGGAGGAAATCTCCCTCAGGAAAAGTCATAGGGGAGGGGAATAAGGGGAAAGTTGGAGGGAGGGAAGAATGGGAGGATATAAGGGATGGGATAACCATTGAGATGTAACAAGAATAAATTAATAAAAAATTTAAAAAAATAAAAACAATAAAATATTAAAAAAAAAAAAAAAAAAAAAGGAGCCTGAAGTCACCACCACCTCCTATAGCCAAGTGGTACTTCCAGTGGAAGGAGTGGGATACCAACCTACTCATAAAACCTTCCATCCAAAATTTGTCTTGTCTACAAAAAGTATAGGGAAAAAGATGGAGCAGAGGTTGAGAGCATGGCAAACCAATGACTAGGCCAACTTGGGTTCCACCACATGGGAGAGAGCTAACCCCTGTCACTATTAATGATACTTCACTATGCTTGAAGACAGGATCCTAGCGTAACTGTCTTCTGTGAGGCTTTGTCCAGCAGCTGATGGACATAGATGCAGAGCCCCACAGCCATATGATAAGCCGAGCTCAGGGAGTCTTGTGAAAGAGTAGGAGGAAGGATATAGGGGGCTAGAGGAGCCAAAGAGTAAACTAACCATGGTCCATTGGGGCTCACAGAGATTGATCCAACAGCCAAAGAGCATGCACGGACTGGACCTAGACAGTGCCTCTGTACATACATAGCAGATGGATAAATTTTTAATAAAACTTATGTATATGGCTTCTTTAGACTTACAGTTCATATGTTTTGCCTTTTGCCACCTTTTTCTATGATACATTAAATTATAAAGTAATTAGAAAGATTTTTACCATTCCATTGAAACACCACAATAAATTCTTGCCATTTACTGAAATTACAGTAGCCCAGAATTACCAAGTCAGGATAGAGCAATCACAGCTCCATGTAGTCATGCCAGTGGGCTTTAAAGACTTCTTGAAGCAAAATTTGCTCAACCATGTTCATAGCAGCCTTATTCATAATAGCCAGAACATGGAAACAGCCTAAGTGTCCCTCAGTAGAAGAATGGATAAAGAAACTGTGGTACATATACACTATGGAATACTACTCAGCTATTAAAAAACAAGGAATTCCCGAAATTTGTGGACAAATGGATTGAACTAGAAATGATCATAATGAGTGAGTTAACCCAGAAGCAGAAAGAGTTAAATGGTATATACTCACTTATATCTGCATGCTAGCCCAAGGGGCATGTCCCATGAAAGTCTTCACTAACCAGGAAACTGACAAGAACAGAGGGGAGGACATCCTACTGGGACTCTAGATGAGAGAAGCATGGGAGAATGGCAAAGTTGAAGGATCCAGAGGATCCTAGAAACTTACAAGAAGAAAATTATGATAGGCAGATTTGGGCCCAGGGGTCCCGCTCAAACGATGGCACTAGCCGAGGACAATACAGGCCGTAAACTTCAAACCCTTACCCAGATCTAGCCAATGGACAGGACATTCTCCACAGTTGAGTGGAGCGTGGGGTCTGAGTTTCACATGTACTCTGGTGCCTCATATTTGACCACGTCCCCTGAATGGGGAGACCTGGTGGCACTCAGAGGAAGGACAGCGGCCTACCAAGAAGATACTGATACCCTATGAGCATATACAGGGGGAGGAGGTGTGGGAAGGAGTAAGCTTTGTCACAGGTGGGAGCAGTCTTGGCGGGCTTTACCCTTGGGGCACCCCATGAATACCTTGTGACAGACTGAGTGGAGCCATCCTGGGTCTGGAATTCAGGAAGCAGACCTGGGAACCCCACCCGGACTATTGTCTTTCTAATGGACCCTCACCGGGAGAAGGAGCTGGTCCTTCCCACGTGACTGAAGGAGTTGGGGAAGAGAGAATAACAAAGTCGGCTGCAGGGAGAGCGTGCAGGGGCAGCGGACAAGCTGGATCAGCACGCAGGCCAGAGAGACATCTAAGGACCCGTCCCGTGGAACGGCTACTGGAAGGTTCACCCTTTTGTCCCTTTAACCTTTTTCCTTCTTGTATAAGCTAGTTGGGTTGCATAATAAAGTTTAATTGCTAAGAAATAGAGTCAACAAGGAGGTCCCCCTCAGTCACAGTCATAGAGGAGGGGAGTAAGGGGAAAATGGGAGGGAGGGAAGAATGGGAGGATACAAGAGAGGGGATAATCATTTAGATGTAATATGAATAAATTAATAAAATAAAATTTAAAAAAGACTTCTTGAAGCATATCTTTTAACCTTCAAAATGAAGATTTCTCTTAGCTTGCAAAAGTGAGGCAGTGAACAGATGTGCTCTGGGAAAACAAAACCTGATCAATATTGGTTAGAGAACAAAGGGATTCAGACCTGAGTGATTTCCACATTTGGCTGCTGTATATCAATCACTGGTGACAGCAGCGAAGGCGACTTTGCCATGGCCGAGAAGAGCTGTACTGATTTCCGTTAGGCATGCTTCCATGAAAATAGATTAATTCTTAGTCATCAGAATCTGATTTGGGCCCCAGCTTAGCAGGCTAATTTTCAGCCTGTGGGAATAAAGTCATGGTAGTTTTCCAATCATTTAATGGAAAAAGAAACCAGCAAAGATAGAAGCAAAACAGACCATCAAAAGGCTACCAAGGTCAAATGTCCCAGGCTTCTCTGGCCCAGTCACCATCACCTGAGTACCAGCTACTTTCATTAGGTAAAAATTCCCTTTTGATTATGAGAGGATGTTTTCAAAGACCATTGATTACTATTGAGAAAATGTCACCAGGGCAAGGCTAATGAAACCTTTGCTTTCACTGCACTCTAGCTGCTGTGGTGGCTATAGTTCCCTGTCACGGGAAGCAACGATGCAGCCTCTGTTTAGTACCCAAAACATAAAGGATACTCCACAGACGCTCTCGTGAATGAGTGAGTCTCCACTGCCGTGGCTGTGCTGGGGTCATAAGTAAAACAGCTCAACCGCATGTGCTCACTGACTGTACAGAAGCTTTTAGGAGGTATCTTTGCTAGATACAGAACACAAAATAAGGACTCGACCTTGGCTTTGCCCCAGAGATTGGCCACTCCATTGGGGACGCACTGTGAGAAATTCTGTAATATCAAGGGGAGTTCAAGGCACAATGGAAATCCTGTGTCTAAGGGAGTCGGGAAATTTCCAGAGTCAGTCTCATGCATGTCAGTCTTAGAAGAAGCATGCACGAACGACTATGAACTTGCTCCCAAGCCTGGAAAAATATAGTTGCCACTTGGAGCTTTACCATAGAGGTTTTTCCCAATAACTGTTAAAGTTTTAAATTTACAAGAGAGACTACAAAGGTAAAAATGAGAGTCCCCGCTTCCCCTTAGACGGCATGGCATAGTTGTCAAAACTAAGAAATTAACGTGTAAGGTTAAACAACCAAAATTATCTGCATCTTACCACTTCTTACACTAGAGCAGCGGTTCTCAGCCTGTGGGTTTTGGCCCCTTTGGAGTTCAAACAACCCTTTCACAGGGGCTGCCTAAAATTGTGAAAAAGCACAGATATTTATGTTATGATTCATAACAGTAGCAAAATTATTGGTCTGGAGTAGCAACAAAAATACATTTATGGTTGGGGGGTGACCACAACATGAGAAACTGTATTGAAAGGCTGCAGCATTCAGTAGGTTGGGAACCACTGAATTAGTGCCTTTACATTCCTTCCTGAGTCAAGATCTCATGCATTTAGCAGTTATCTGTCCTTGGTGTCCTTCAGTTTATGGTGGTTTGTTGGTGTCTTCACAGTTGTGAAAATCGTATTTAAATTCTACTCACAGGATATTTTGTAGTCCATTCAAGTTTCTGTAACAAAGCGCCATAGGTCAAGTAATTTATAAGTGAGAAATAAATTTCTTCTTTTTTTTTTTTTTTTTTTTTTTTGGTTTTTCGAGACAGGGTTTCTCTGTGTAGCCTTGGCCATCCTGGACTCACTTTGTAGACCAGGCTGGCCTCGAACTCACAGCGATCCACCTGCCTCTGCCTCCCTGCCTCTGCCTCCCGAGTGCTGGGATTAAAGGCATGCACCACCACGCCTGGCTGAGAAATAAATTTCTTATCTTATGACTAGGAATTCCAAGAATAAGACACCAGTAAGATGGGCACTATTTAGAGCCTGCCCTCTGCATTTACAGGTGGCATTTTCTTGTGCATCCTCACATGGTACAAAGAAGCCAGCAGGCGCCCTCAGTCCTCCCAAATACTGTACCCCAGGACGTGCATCCACAGAGATAGATTTCAGTAGTGTACACTGTGCAGGAACACACACAATAAAACCAAAACAGGCTGGGAAGACAGCTCAGTGATAGGCCACTTGTTTGGCATGTCTGAGAGCCTTGCTTCAATCTCTAGTACTATGCAAATACACATAACAGGTTGTTTGTAGAAACATACTGAGTTGGTTTAGATTTTCTTGTGAGTTGTGGAGTTAGGAGGAAACATCCTAGCTGCTTGCTGTTTAGTGCATGAAATCAGGGGCACTCCACTGAAAGTCACCTCAGTAACTGGTTGCTTGATAGATATAAAAAGGTTATTAATTCTACCCTTCCATGCACTTTTTTTTTTTTTTTTTTTTTTTTTTTTTTTAGAATCGAGTGGATATATTCAGGATACACACAGGGAGGGAGGTTACAGCTTTGCCTCCCGGGTGGATAAATGGCTACTTATATTATTTAGATTTTTTTTTTTTTTACAAAGGTTTATTGTTTTTCTACTCAATCACTCATTAATCACTCGGTGAAGGACACCAAGTCCACAATAACTTGGACTCATGTGTACTTATTTGACACTGTAGACTATTACTCATTACTCTTTATCTGGCTACTCACATTCTCCCAGCTTCATCCAACGGGAACTCTTTCAGGCTCATACCTGTGCCCCGTGTTTCCTTCATTTTGCTAATGTCATTTGGGCATGATGATTTAGGATCATCTTGTGTCATTCAAAAACCAGCCCTAGGTTCAGACTATTTTCTTAGAGAGCCCCCACCTCACCTTTTGGAATAGTGTTTCCAAACTGAGGTGTGGGTATTGGGTGTTTTGGGTTTTTTGTTTGTTTGTTTGTTTGTTTTTTTAAGCAAAAAAGCAGCTGCCCAACTGGAAAGTGAATCAACAGACTGAGAAAAGAAAAGAAAAAGCAGTAATTGTGGAAATAGAGAAGCATACCAACTTGTGCCCACAGAGCCTCAGACAGGCTTAGATGATGGTACAAAGTAGCGCCCAAAGTAGGCATGCAGGTAGGTTGAAGAGGTAAAAGTGGAGAAAAGCCTCTGTAATGAGAAGTCTAGTTCCCTTCCCACACTTTGTACACCCAGGAAATTAGTCCTCCTCCCCCACAAGTCTTAGGGGGGTTTATGCTGCAAAGAAGTTCAGCCAGAAAGCTTGGGAAGTGCCATCTCAGCTAACAATGGTGATCTTCCTGAAAATAAAATGAAAAGATGGAAGCTCATGTTCCTTTGTCTCAGGGAGGACTGTCAACTAATATGAGCAATCCTCCCTCCATGGGTACATTGGCCGTATAAAGACAAAAGTACTATTGGTGCCAAGAGCTGATGTCCCAACTCAGTTGGCCAAGTCTGCCTTGCAGGGATGCCCCACGTCAGCAACACCAACACGTATCTATAAACCTGCAGTAACAACTACCTCCCACCTTTTCCTTGAGTAGTATAGCAAACACAAAGAATATGCTTGACATTTACACAAAGACATATCTGTATATATAGAAAAAACACTTGAGAAAACTGTTCTGTATCTTCCACTGAGGTTAAGAAATAGAAATGGCCAGTACCATAGGACAAAGCCACTTATTAATGGTCCTTTCCCTTCCTATTAGGGACAAATACAATCCTATTTTTAAGACCCCTCTTACCATGATACACACTACATATTAATTCCCGAAAATTATAGTTTATTTTTCCTGCTTTAAAATGTATGTAAACTTGTGTGCTGAATCTATTATTATTTGGCTAGATGCCTTCAGAATGTTATCGAGAGCTTCATTCATGCTGACACATGTCCTTGCCCACTCATTTCCATTTCTATGCACATTTCACTATGTTTATATTCTTAGGCATTTATTTTCCTTCCAGTCGGGAATTACTACAAACAATACTTATATGAACAGTCTAGTGTGTGTGCCCAGGTATATGGGAGTGTAGACTTGCCCTGTACCTGCAACTAGATGTATAATTACCATCTGGTCTGTAGATTTTATACGGTTGTAATTTTAAAATCTCAGCAACGTCTTTTGGAAATTGAGATGTTCATTCCAAAATGCATTACTAAGAAAATTTGAGAAAAGAATAGAGTTTAAGGACTTACACTACTTGATCTTAAGACTTACCTCTAAAGCTATGGAAAACAAAATAGTATGAATTTGGGGTCAGGATAGGCAAATAGATCAGTTGAACTGAATATACTCCCAACACACACACACACACACACACACACACACACACACACACACACACACACACACACACACACACGTTGTCAGTTTCTAGCAGCTGTGCAAGGCATGTCCTTTCTTTTCCTGTTTGTTGTTGGTCAATATGAGACTAATGTGCTCACATGTTTCTCATGCTATGTGCATACTTTAACATAAAAATGGAAAATAGAACTAAATATAAGATGTAGAATTATAAAGTTTCTGAAAATCTCAGTGACTGAATTTGAAATAGGTTTGTGGGTTTTTCTCTCACTTTTTAAAACTCAGTTTAATCATCCATGTATACTTAAGACAGACACTTTTGCCATTTTCCTATATTGGCCATTATAAATAATGCTGCAATGATATGTATTAGTTTTGCAGTTGCTGTGAAAAAAAAATACTTGTCAAAGAAACTTAAGAAAGGTAAAGTGTACATGGTTTGAGACCACATTGTGGTGGGGACATCACAGCACCAGAAGCTCAAAGCAACTGGTCATATTGTATCTGTAGTCAGGAGTCAGAAAGTAAGAAATGTTTGAGCTTGGCTAACTTTCTCCTCTTTATACCATCTGAAACCAGGGCTTGTGGAATGGTACTGTCCAAATTTTAGTGTGGGTCTTCCTACCCTGACCTAATCCTTTGAGTCTCTCATGAATGTGCCCAGAGATGTGTTTCCATGGTGATGCCAAATCCCATCACACTGCCACTCCGGATCAACCATCCAGAAGTTCTACCCCCTCTATGCAAGAGTTCCCTTTTCTCAACATCATCATTTGTTGCCTCTGTTTTCACAATGCCATCTCAACAGATGTGAAGCAACATTTCATAATAGATTTTATTTGCGTTTCCCTGGTGATCAACAGTGTGGAGTACCTGTTGGCCCAGTTCACCTTGTGCCAATTTTTAAGTAACATTTTGGTTCTTGTCTATTCACATATATAAGTCCTTTATAAGATTTTGACATTATCCTCTTACACATATACCTTACAGATATTTTTCTCAGTTTCTAGGTGCTGTTTTATTTTATTGATAATTCATCTGTTTTTGCTTTTTGCCTCTTATTGGTGTGGTATCCAGTTACTGCCAGAAGCAATGCCCAGGATCTGCTCATTTGCACTGAAAGTAGCACAACATTTTAATCAAGAAAAGATGTTGCGCTTTGTATCTTCTGTGCATCCATTGAGAGTATCTTGTGTGTTTACTTTTTAATCTGCTAATGAGCATATCATATTAGTTAATTTGCATATGGTAAAAAGCTTCACTTGGTCACGATGCATAATTATTTGTTATGTGCTGCTGAACTGGTTTATTGAGACTTACTTTAACGTTTATTAGCGAACTTAGCCTGTAATTCTCTTGTTATTCTTCCTCTCACTGATCCATTTCAGAAGTTCTGTCTCCAGGCTCATAGATTCTCTTATGGTTAAGGCTCTCGTGTGTGTGTGTGTGTGTGTGTGTGTGTGTGTGTGTGTGTGTGTGTGTGTGTGTGTGTGTGTGTTTAATTTCATTAACTGAATTCTTCAGTTCAGTTTGACTATTCTATGATATTTATATTTATTTGTGGTAGAATAGTCTTCTTCATATATGACATGGCTTGTACCCTCTTGAATTATTAGGAGCCATGATTACGCAAAGGAGGCCAACAAAATAGAAGGGTCCATTATAGAAGAGACAGTGGGCATCAAAGGTCTCCATTTCTTTCTCCAAGATTCACAGTCAGTTGACAAGGGTTACTAGGGAAAGTAACTCACAGGACTTTGTCTCTCCTCCTATTTTTGTTTGTTTGTTTGTTTGTTGTTTTGGTTTGGTTTGGTTCTGTCCTTAATTATTTGGACTAGATACTCTTTGAGACCTGAGAGTATACATTCTGCTTGATTCATTCTATTTGTAAGGCTAAGGCTTTCCTTTGAATTTTCTAGTTGGGCTACTTGCTTTTTCAATTCCATCTTCATTTTAGCCTGAGTCCTCCTTAATGTTTCAAGCTCCTGATTAAATTCTGTTCTCAAGTCTTGGATTATTTATGCCATTTCTATCCTTTATGTTTGTGGGAGTTTTTTGCGGGGGGGGGGGGTCATCATCAGACATTTACTCTTTTTAAGTTCTTTCTCATTTGTTTCATTTAGCTGTTTGTGTCTTCTTTATACTCCTTGAATTCTTTGGTGAGGTTTATGGTTGTTCTTGTAAATTTTGGGTCCTGAAGTTCATCTAGGTAATTCTCATTGACAAGTAGCTCTCTATAGAGCACTGGGAGGATTTGAAAAGAAGACACTAGCTTAATATTTCTTATTTTAGGTATTCTTTTAGTGAGATTGGGCATGTGTTCTTCCTTTGTTAATTTTGAGTTTGTTGTGGATAAATCTGGTTGGAAAAGAAGAGAAGAGGTGGGGGTGGGTTGGGCCTAGAGGTTAGAAATGGCTTGCGTGGGATGCAGTCACATGAACATAGGGGGCGGGGCTGTATACATGGTGTGCTCCCTTTCCTCAGTTGGGAGTGTGGTGGTAGATTGGCTTGAGTAGAAATGTTGACTATGACATGGGAGGGTCTTGGGGTTTAGGGGATAGGTAGGGAGGATCCTGGTCCAAGCCTATAGCTCCTTTGCAGTGAGGGGAAGGAAGGCAAGACTAGGCTCGTGTACTGCTGTGGGACCTAAGCTAAATCTGGTGGGTTGTTAAAAGGAATATACAAAGAGGTCAGGGGTACTCATTAGGCTAGAACATGGAGGGAGACATAGTGGTCTAGGAATCTAATAAGGCCGTGGAGGCAGCTTAGCTGTGGTACAAGCAGGGGTGCAGGGCTATTACACAAAGCCAAGGCCATGGGACCTGGGATAGTTCTGGTAGGTTTCAGACAGTGCGTACTCACCAGGCTAGACCCTAGAGAACATGGGAAGTCTGGTTATGAGGTGGGGTGATCTCTTTCTCAAGATTTATAGGCAGCTAGTGGTGACTAAAAGAGGAAGCTCAGGGGGCTTTGGTGTTTGCCAGTTTATAGGCAGTGAACAGTGCTCTTAGGCATTGCCCCTCCCCAGGGATGTATAGAAAGTTAACAGTTTTTGTGTTGGTGTTGTTGTTTTGTTTTCAGTGATGCAGTTCCTGTAGGTAACCATTCACCTAGACTTCTGCATGTAACCCTAAAAATCTCATTGGTTCACCAAGCTGCACAGGGGTGGGATGATCTTTCTGTTGTTGGTGCTCTATCTGGAGTAGACATCTGATCACATCTCGAAAAAAGTTCACTCAACACTATTGAGCCTATACAATAGACAAGGTGCTAAGTTGGTTGTAGAACAGTGTGGGCAGAAAGCTTCTCTAATGCTTTTAGGCGATGAGTCCTTCAGGGAAGGACACATCTTTTGAGAAAACACAATCAGTCCTGATCACTAAAGACAAAGCAAAAACAAAAAACAATAGGCCAGATATGGTGGTGCACACCTTTAATCCCAGTTCTTGAGAGGCAGAGGTATGCAGATCTCTGTGAGTTCGAGGCCAGCCTGGTCTACAAAGTGAGCCCAGGACAGCCAAGGCTACACAGAGAAACCCTGTCTCAGAAAAAAAAATTTTTTTTTGTCTCACATACCCTTATCCTGGTGATATCCTTGCACTTTGGACTTTCTCCTCCTCTGGTGAAAGAAGCAAGTATATTTCAAAGGTAGAAGACAACTAGTGTTTGTCTTTTTTTTTTTTTTTAATGGAGACTAAATTTTTGATAATTTTGTTTAAGACGTTGAAATCAATCATTAGCCTTCATGCACTGTGCTCCCTGAAGCAGGGTTATGCATCTTTCCTGTTGACTTGATCATATGATTTCCATTGCAAGTTGAAGCATCAGAGGAGGTTTTGATGGGTGTCAGTGGTTTTCTCACCCTCCCATTTGCCATAAATTCAGCTACATGCTGATGGGTACACGTCATAAATCTGGATCTCAGAGCAAAGACACATGGCAGAGAGCTGCAGGCAACCTTAGTGGACTGACTTGTTCCATAGCTCAGAAGCAAATGTTTAGTGTTAGGAACTTGGCAGTTTTTGAAGCCTCTGTTGCCTCAATACAATTTAGTCTGAATTGATCAGTGTGTCTTTTCTACCCCTTGTGGAGCTTTGCTATTGATCTTTTGAAATATAACTGCCAGCTCTGTACATTTTTTCATGTATTATTGTTGCCACCAAATAGTTGTTTTGGATGCTGGCTAGGGAGGGATGTCACTCCATTGTACTGCAGTAGTGAATCCTAAGGTGCAGTGTTTTGGGATGAGGCATATTTCCTCATGGTTCCCTGGTGTCACTGATGTAATGCTGCAGTGTTTGGAATAGACGTGGGAGAGAAGCTTTGGGAAGCAGAATATCAGGGAATATTCTGGAGAACTACAGAGGAGGTTACATAACAAGTCCACGCAATTAGTAACCCCATGTTAATGTCCAAATTTGCTTTGAACAAGGAAATGAAAATACTTTTATGGTCTCAAAAACTCAGAAATCTTGAATATCTAAAAAAAATGTATTATAACAACCAATTTCCTATTTTTTTATTTTTACAAGACCATTAATAGGGCATTTTTATCATGTCAGCCCATCAACCACTTGTAAAGCACACTGGACTGTTATTGTAATGGGATCAAGGATACAACAGAGTTCAAAATCATCTCAGAGTATTTCTCAAAATAAGGAACAATTACGATAGCAGCTTTGTTAGCCTGGGCAAGTAGAGTAGATAGGTGGATTACTGAAAAAAAAAATGTGTTTTACAAAATTGTTAAAGTGAAAGATTTTCCTTTCTAAAATATTTGTCATCATCATGGCTGGGACCATCCATGTCTTCCTAGCATATATGAGGTCCAGGTTCAATCCTAATGCTAAGAAAAGTAAATGAATAAAAGAAAGAGGAAACGCTCAGAAGATCTTGCAAATCTGGGATTATAGACAGACTCTAAAGCTTCAATGCTGACTTCTCTACCTACTTCTTTACAAATGATTTTAGTTGTTCCAGGTCTTCAAAGTGGCTGATTTATTAAGTATTGCACTCAAGAAAAATGCTGATAACTATTCTCAATCGAGCTTTGTAAACAAGTCCAAACATCATATTGCTGCTGCTGCTTCTTCTTCTTCTTCTTCTTCTTCTTCTTCTTCTTCTTCTTCTTCTTCTTCTTCTTCTTCTTCTTCTTCTTCTTCTTCTTCTTCTTCTTCTTCTTTTTATCTCAGCTATTTTTAATTCCAGGTTCCTATGACTGTGGAATAACAAATGGGCTTTAAGAAGGAACACGATGCTCCCATTTTCAATTTTGCCTCCATCTACACAAGTGAGCACATGCGTGCATACATACAAACTTCCTTTGCCAACACAGTTTCCATCTAAAACGAACCACAAATACCTCTTTCTCTAAAAAGAAAATTTTTAAATGACTTTTTTCTAGCACATTACAAAATTCTGATATCTTTTTGCCACTTTATTATAAAGCAACAACCTCTCATTGAATCAGAGAGTAGGGAACTTTTAGAGTAAAATACCAAACCCTATGCTCGGAGCGGCCTTATCTAATTGCTTTCTTAATAGAAGAGCCAAGCTTCCTGTCTCAGACAATGCATTAAAATACTGAAATGGTAAACTTAACTTGTATGTGTCATGTTAGCCCATGCCATGTGTTGGTCTGCTGTGCAGTTAGATAATGAAATGCCTGAGATGATGACCCTGTGGCAATAAACATTTTATTTTAGCTTATGGTCTTGGTGGTTCCAGTCCATGATCAGTGGGCCTCTTGCTCTGGAGCTTTCGTCATGACATAAATGTGTCACAGCCAAGTCACCTCATTAGCTAAGTAGCAAAGGGAAATGGAGGAAGAGGCTGGGGTCCCACAACCCCTACTTTGGGCACAACTTTAATGAGCTAAGGACCTCCCATAAAGCCTTATGTTAAGGGTTCCACCACTGCCTGATACTCTACTTCAAGGCCTAACCCTTTAACACATGACAGTTTGAGACTATCTAAACTGCAGCATATGGTATTCAGAAAATATTTTATAAAAAAAATACATTTGTATTAAATTACAGATTCAATGTGAGGAGGTGAATCACAGCATCCAAACTGCTCTTGCTCCATAATCATCCCCTGTAATCTCAGTTTCAGGCTTGGAGAAGCTGATCCTTTAAAAACAGCTTATGCAGAGCCGCTAATCCAGTAATTCATAGTTACTTCTAGTTCCACCCAAAGCCAGCAATTGTGTCTGAGAGTTGAGTAACTTAATAATTGAAACTCCAAAAATCCTAATGCTCAACTAATGCAAAACCCCTCCTCCCTTGACAATTCTTCCACTAAATCTGTGTTTACAATATCCTGACCAACCTCAATTTTTCACCAGGTCAGCCTGAGACAGAGGCAACGTGAAATAAAGTAAAAGACGACAAAGACATTATGGACACAGAGGATACACGGTCAAACGCTACAATACTATTTTGCACTTCGGCATCTATTTTTCCCCCCAGACTAACTCTCCAGCTCCAACTTGTCCAGGTATTGATTTTCCCTGAACTATGAGTTGATAGACTTCAATTCAATAGTAGTTCCAAAGATATTAATCAAATTCCATTTGATGGTGATTGATCCAAGTGTATACAAGAAATCCTTATTGTTCAGCAACACTTAAGGGGAGATCTACCTAGCAGAAGTTCCCTTCTGAATGGAAAGGCGTCGCCTAGTTAAGAGAAAGTCCTTTGCTGGTCTTATAGCTTCTTGTTTTCATTAAATGATAGAAAAGATAAAATCCATCATCTCAACAGGCCAAAGAACCAAGAGTGGTAGAGATGTCAACCCCATGATCTAAAACTAAACAAAAGCCAAATGCTGGTACCCAAGGCCAAGTTAAAAACATGAATTTTTAGCCTGGCATGGTGGCACACACCTTTGATCCCAGCACTCAGGAGACAGAGGCAGGCGGATCACTGTGAGTTTGAGGCCAGCCTGCTCTACAAAGTGAGTCCAGGACAGCCAAGGCTACACAGAGAAAGCCTGTCTCAAAAAACCAAAAACCAAAAACCAAAAACATCAGTTCTTCCAAACCATCACTAAAAACATAATGGCACTTCATTTCATTTGTTCCGGCCTATGTCTACTTCTCAGCCTTATACCAATTGTCTTTTACGTTGTCTAGAGTTCTCCAATACTTTTTTTTTTAATGTTTTGTGTGCGATGGTTTTTTGGGGAGGGGGGCAGGGGAGTTGGTTTGGTTTGTTTTTATCCTTCTAAATGTTGAAATCGGTCAAGTGTCTCCACTACCATAACATTACTATATTTATGTTAATATTATGGCTATGCTCATATTTTTGTTGAATCAAGTGTCAAGGAATAGTTACACATACAATACAAGTTACAACCAAGCTACTCAAAGAATGTTGAATTAAAATAAATTCTTTCTTACATTCTATCAGTAAGTTAAATTTGTCTATATATTTGGAGCCTTTAGTTTTCCTGGAGTTTCTGATTATGTGTGCTTCCTTTTCGTGAACATGAACATGCTTCCTTCACCTCCCTAACATCTTCCAGATTATTAGTGATTGTCGGAATCCAGGTCGTTCTTTGAAGTTTGTTATTCTATCCCAATTTGGATTGCTTCATAATATGTTGGCCATGACTCCCTTGTATAGTTTTTATCTTCCCAGAAATTTCTAATAGATTTTAAAAAAAGAATGGTTTTATCAAACTCTCAAGTTTTCTAACTTCCCACTAGTTAACGCATTCCATTGGGTTTGTTGCTGTTGGTGTTCTGTTCCCCTCCAGGCCTGCCCTCCTTCCACCTTGGTTCCCATTTGTTGTTCACCAAGCCTGATGCTCAGCTGCTAGCCTTGGCTTCACCGCTCAGCAAGGTTGAATCAATTGTTTTCGTGTGTGTTTAACTCTTCATCCCAGTTAAATCCCTATCCTGAGGTTCATTCGTGAGTAATTGCACAATAATAGGTAAATACAAGACACCATGTTTGCAGGCTGAAGCTTTCTGAATACATTATTTGTCTCTGCACATTGTTGATAGCTTAGTTGGTTCTAAATTTAGGTTTTAAAAATTCTCTCTATAAATTCTAAGACACTGTATTAATAACTTTGAACATCTAGTTGGAAAAAAACTATTTCTACATTGGTTTGGCAGCCTTCTTTCCTAAACAACCTAAGGTATGCTTTTTTAGTGTTATAAAAATTTTATTCTTAAAAATTTTAAATCACACAATCCTGTGTATATATGTATTTTAGACTGTTTCTTGTTCTGAGCACTCAGATTTATAACTGAATGTAAATACCTCCCTTCAGTCTTGAATTTTTAAAAATTGTTTTGTAGAATCTGTAATTCCTCCCTGATTCCCTAATTCTCCTACAGAATTCTGAGATGAAAAATAGAGCTCTTGGATTGATAGCATTTCCTTTTGGAAATATTATTTTATCTTTTCTTTTACTGTTTTTATTTTTCCCCAAAACTTTGATTTTCTATCTTAAGCTATTTTATAAGCTTTAGCCTCCAATTATCCTTTAATTTAAAAATTGGAGTAATGTTTAGATTTGAAGAATTCCTTGTTATTATTTTTAAATTTTCTTTTAATTTTTTGCAGGTAATGTTTCCCAAATGCAAAACAAATCAGGACTTATTTTAATTACCTTCTAGTCTCTGAAAATTTTTATAATGTATGCATTTTACTAGCCTTTACCTGTAGTACTTAAATGACTTCTGGAGGGTATTTTGTGGTTCATATTATCCATACAGTTTAGAATGCAAGGCAAATGTTTGTTAGGGTGCATCACGTCTGTGGATAAGTTTTGCTGATACTTAGGCTGGCACCTAATGTACAGAAGAGCAAACCAGTCAAAAGCTTTTCTCTATAGGTTCCTACCGTCTCCCAAGGAAACTGGTTTAGTTATCCTAGAGGAAAGCACTCTTGAGTTTTTACTCAAGATAACAGCTTAGCAGTTGGCTGACTGTGGAGCAGAAGTGGGCGAGGAAGCTCCCAGGTGCACATTCTCTTTAACAGTCCTTCTCAGCCAACTGTACATCCTGTTCCTTATGAGGGCTGAGTCCAAACCTTAATGAGTTCTCCTGCTGGTCTGCTGGCCTTCCCCACAGCCTACATTGGACATTAACTAGGTAGTTTCATCTTTTACCTCCATCATTCAGAACTTGGTGGGAGTGTTTGGGGCACTTGTAACTTTCCATATTTTCATTAAGAACTATTTTTAACAGACTCTCAAAAAGGAGAGGACCTGGTTTACCACTTTGCATAGAATGCAGTGTTATAGTTTAAAGAATATGTGATTTTATATCTGGCGATTTCTCGGAAAACTGGGAATAGGGCTTCCTCATGATCCAGCTATTCCATTCCTTGGAATATACCCAGAAAATGCTCCAGCACACAACAAGGACATATGCTCAACCATGTTCATAGCAGCCTTATTCATAATAGCCAGAACCTAGAAATAGCCTAAATGCCCCTCAGTTGATGAATGAATAAAGAAACTGTGATACATTTACACTATGGAATACTACTCAGCTATTAAAAACAAGGAAATCCTGAAATTTGTGGACAAATGGATGGAACTAGAAATGATCATAATGAGTGAGTTAACCCAGAAGCAGAAAGACTCACATGGTATATACTCACTTATAATTGGGCACTAGCCCAAAAGGCACATCCCATGAAAGTCTTCACTTACCAGGACATTGGGATAGATGTGAGGACACCCTACTGAGACTCTAGGTAAGAGAAATATAGGAAATGGGGAAATAGAAGGACCCAGAGAGTCTATAAGAACATCGTGATGGGTGGATTGGGCCCAGGGGGTTCTGCTCAAACTATTGCACTAATCAAGGACAATACAATAGTAAACATTGAACCTCTACTCTAATCTACCCAATGGACAGGACACTCTCCATAGTTATGTGGAGAGTGGGGATTGACTTTGACATGAACTCTCATGCTCCATATTTGACCACCTCCCCTTGGTGGGGCGACCTGGTGGCACTCAAAGAAAGAATAAGCAGACTACCAAGATGAGACTTGATAGCCTATGACCATATAGTGGGGGAGGAGGTCCCCCTCGGTCATAGACCTAGGGGAGGGGAATAGGGTGAAAGCAGGAGGGAGGGAGGAATGGGAGGATACAAGTGATGGGATAACAACTGAGTTGGAATCTGAATAAATTAATAAAAAAAAAAGAATATGTGATTTTAGAGGGTAGATAGGTCTGCCTATTTTCCATAGGTAGACCCAGAATCCCAACAGCTATGGGACGGAGGTGCTTGGTATAGTGGTAATGGATAGTAGTTGTCTGTAGTAGAGCAGTGGACATGAAGACACTTTAAAACAGTTAACAATTTAGATCTGCTTGGGAGGTGGAGAACAATTAGCAATTTGTGAAGTTAGAAGCAGAGTTAATGGATGGTGTTTACGTGTCTAGCATGAACAATGACTACGTGACCGGTGGCTTCCTTTGCAGCACAGTGTGGAATAGATGGATCTACATATACAATATGGGTCTGTGAACATGTGTTGCTCACTTTGGTCAAAACTCAATTGTACGTGCATACATGCTCAGGAATTAACTGCACTGGTGATGCAGAACTGGCAGTCACCAGTAGAAAACTGTTCTTCGAAGCCATGGGCAGGCATGTGACTTTGAAGCCATGGGTAGGCATGTGACTTTGAAGCCATGGGAAGGCATGTGACTTTGAAGGCACGGGCAGGCATGTGACTTTGAAGGCACGGGCAGGCATGTGGCTTTGAAGGCATGGGCAGGCATGTGGCTTTGAAGGCATGGGCAGGCATATGGCTTTGAAGGCATGGGCAGGCATGTGGCTTTGAAGCCATGGGCAGGCATGTGGCTTTGAAGGCATGGGCAGGCATGTGGCTTTGAAGGCATGGGCAGGCATGTGGCTTTGAAGGCATGGGCAGGCATGTGGCTTTGAAGGCATGGGCAGGCATGTGGCTTTGAAGCCATGGGCAGGCATGTGGCTTTGAAGCCATGGGTAGGCATGTGACTGCTGTGACATAGCATCAAGAGATAGAATCAGGCCAGAGGGAGAATCTGGAAAAACCAAAATTAGCAAAAGATGGGAAGGAGTAACCAGAAACAGTAACTTCCCTAAGTCTTAAAATGCACTGGTACATAGTTACTTAAGGAAGAACACAAAGAATGACAAAATAAAAAAAAAAAATTATGTTTATATTCTCTTCCACCCATCATATTTACTCACCTGGTAAATGTGAATCAAGCCAACTGTTACCCCTCATTGGCTTCATTTCCACTGACCACTCTGCTTCTAGCCTCTTCAAGCTAGGCTTCTTTGAGGCAAGTCTAGTCAATTACGCTCCCTTTCCAAAGCTCTTAAAGGATTGACATTGCGCGTTAATGTGAGCCTGAATCTCAGAGCTGGGATAAAGTCCGAGATGTCAGACCCCACAGAAGAGCTCATATCCTAGAGACATTTCCTGAACTCGCTTCTCAGAGACTTCTAATCACTGAAGAGCCGCACTCAGGCCTCTACGCAGCCCCTAATCTCCTCACCACGTGGCAGGTTCGGTTAATTACTCCCACTTTCCTGTTTCTTAGTCTGTGCAGAGATGCTCGCCCCATGAATTTGTTTTCTTCGCCTTTTGATCTCTTCTCTCCTCATTGCAATGGTGTTTCCTCTATCCCTAACCAGCATTTCCCTTATTGTCTGTCTACCCAGCTTCCTACACATATTCCGTGTCTGTTTCCAGCTCATCTATCAGCCCGCTGCTATCTCTGTTTTGCTGTCACATAATCATCTTTCTTGCTTTATAACACTTATTGTAATTCTGTATGGTTTTTTTTGTTACTCATTCATTCACTCAACCAGTCATTGTATATCTCTTCTAAATCACCCCTTTCCTTGGGGGGCAGGAACTATGTCCCCCACCTTTTCACTGTTTCCTTCACAATGAATCTGATAATTACTGACTAATTGCTTGGCCAGCTACATTTTGTCTTAGACTTTTCTGCTCTTATTACAAAATACGACATACTTGGTAAGTCATAATGAGAAGAGAGGGCTGGCTGATGAGATGGCTGCACCTGGGAGCTGCATACCGAGGACTTAGATTCAATCCCTAATTCCATAGGATGGCAGGAGAGAATAGACCGCAAGGGTTGCCTTCTAACACGTGCGTAACAGCACGTGCACAAGCACACAGTAGACAGACAGACAGACAGATATAGATAGGTAGATAGGTGATGGATGGTAGGTTAGATAGATGATAGACAGACATATAGATAGATAGATAGATAGATAGATAGATAGATAGATAGATAGATAGATAGGATGGATAAAGAATAGATTTATTTGGCTTACAGATTTGGAGGTTAAGAAGTCTGAGATGCATGGCCTCTGATGGGAAGGGAGCATCTTGCTCTATCTTAACATGCTGGAAGGAGAACCACATACCAGATAAACAGAGAGGAAAATCTAGGGTCAATTTCATCACCATGAGGAATCAATCCCTGAGATAACGAGGTCAGTCCTCTGTGGCAAATGCATTGGCCTAGCCATGACAGCAGAGTTCTTTCTGACCCCATCAACCTTCTGAAGTTCCCACTCTCGGCATCATTGCACTGAAGTTTGCACTTCTTCAATTTGAACTTTGGAGGGAGACAATACAAACACTGCATATGGTAATTCTCTCCTTACACTATTCTGTTTTATACCTTCCATATTTTCTTTATCTAGTTCCATAATTCCACTTTGGACACCATCTGTTTGGTACACATTTATTTTACAAGCTGCCAGGGTACTTCAGGGCTCTCTAACAGACCCAAGTATTGCAAACATGGCACAGCCAGGCCTCATACTCTCCCCTTCGTTCTCTCTTGCTAAATGGTTAGATTACATTCTTACATCTAGCCCCAGAGGCCTATCTCCTTATTTGGTCACTTCCTTACAACTAAAACTCCAAGGTCCAACTATCAAAATGTCAAGGTCCAGCAATAAAAATTCATTACTTAGCTACCCAGGCTAAACTGTCCAATCAGGTCTAACCAACTCACCCTTGTAGACTTCCTGTTTCTCCTTAAAAACCGCTCCTGCAGAAATACCTGCTGCCTATCTTTGTACGATCCAGAGGTAGTCCCTTCCTGCCCCCTGCTTATTCCTCTGGGGTGGTGGTGGTGGTAATAAATCTTTGTGTTGAGAATTTGGTGTCTTGGTGTGTTCTATGCTGACTCTGAGGTTCCTTACAAACCTTATTGCCATAAGGAATTATCAGCATTTCCACCTGGACTTCCACTCAACATGTATCTATCATCATTTATAATTTTGGAAGAGATTTGTTTCTGTTTTATGTTCATGGGTATTTTGTCTTCAAGTATTTATTTGATGGGAATTCATATGAATTCAGTGTTCCTGGAGGCTAGAAGAGGGCATCAAATGCCCTGGAACTGGAGTTACAGATGGTTATGAGGCACCATGTGGGTGCTGGGAAGCAAACCTGGGTACTCTGCAAGAGCAACAAGTAATATAAACAACTTACCCATCTCTGTAGGCCCAATTTTCTTAACCAATATATTTTATTAACAACTTAGTGACCGAGCATACGTCCCTTATAACTCGACTAACCAAAACAATAGGAAATGAGGATTAATGGACACAATAACAAAACCTTAAGGATATCAGTTCCGAGGAGTGATTCTCTGGGCATGAGCTGCACGATTTCTTCTGCTGGAACCTGGGGTATCCAGAACCCAGAACCTCAGCAGGAGCCAGAGCCCCGGAGCCTTCCCTCGAGCAGTTTTCTCTAGGGCATCTCGAAGTGCAACGATGAACAGCCAAATCTATCCCAAGTCTCCAAAAAGCCCCGCCTCCAGTTCTGGGCTCATTTATATATCTCCCCCCAGAGTCTGTTCACAGAATTTTTTCAGCTGGCAACAATTAAGCTCCCGCATCAGGTGGTTGCTTTTCTAGTGAATTAACCTCACCTGTTCTCTCACGAGACCATTCCGATCCCAAACTTGGAATCCTAAAAAACAGGTTTATCTCTCCTTCACATCTCTACAGCCACTCACCATAAAAAATTAAAATTAAAATATATTATTTCCCTTTTGTTTGTCCAATCCCTCTATTTACCTCTCACATCCATGGCCACTGACCTCTTTTTCTTTAATTATTGTTATACACATACAAACACACCTATAAATTTATGATCTGCTCAAGTCCCTATAATGTAATTTGTATGCATTTGATTTAATGGCTGACTACTTGGTACTGGATAACCAATGGGAGAATCTTCTCTGGGGAAGACCATTTTCTTTCTATCTCAGCATTCCTTAGTTGTCTGTGGTTTTTTCATCACGGTTGGAGGCTTCACAAATTCTCCCCTTTCTACAGGCTAGTACATTGGCCTGTCTGTTGGTGCCACCCATGTTCAGACCTTGCGTAGGCAGCCATGTTGACGAAACTTCATGGTGTAGTTGCCCTGACATTTCTAGAAGACACAGTCTCAGAGCAGACTGGCCCTCATACTTTCTTATTGCACTCCTAACCCTACATCTTTCCTGTTTGAATATAAGCTACTTGAAAGTATGTCTTATGTGTCATATTTGGTTTTCCAGCAAATTACTGGATTACTCCATTTAGATTCCAAAAGTTAACGATCAAGCTGAATACAGGTTATCTTTGTTAACTTCGGCTCTAAGTTATTAAAGATACTGTTTGGATATTGATTGCAATGCTTTTTTTTTTTAACCTTTAAGACAATCAATTCAATCATTTCACCAGCAGATCATGTCATTTGCCTTTAAGATCTATTTGTAATATTCTGGCCTCTGGATTAAAAAACTTGATTCTTAAGGTCCTGAATATATTTTATAGTTATCTTTACAACTTTTTCTTTCTTTCCAGAATTCAGTTATTAGCACTTGCTAGATCAGTCTTCTTTTTTTTTTAAATTAATTTATTCTTGTTACATCTCAATGGTTATCCCATCCCTTGTATCCTCCCATTCTTCCCTCCCTCCCATTTTCCCCTTACTCCCCTCCCCTATGACTGTGCCTGAGGGGGATTTCCTCTGCCTTTATATGCTCATAGGGTATCAAGTCTCTTCTTGGTAGCCTGCTATCCTTCCTCTGAGTGCCACTAGGTCTCCCCCTCCAGGGGACATGGTCAAATATGAGGCACCAGAGTACATGTGAAAGTCATACTCCACTCTCCACTCAACTGTGGAGAATGTCCTGTCCATTGGCTAGATCTGGGTAGGGGTTTGAAGTTTACGGCCTGTATTGTCCTTGGCTGGTGCCATAGTTTGAGCAGGACCCTGGGCCCAAATCTGCCTATCATAATGTTCTACTTGTAGGTTTCTAGGACCCTCTGGATCCTTCTACTTTGCTATTCTCCCATGCTTCTCTCATCTAGAGTCCCAATAGGATGTCCTCCCCTCTGTCCCAGTTTCCTGGTAAGTGAAGATTTTCATGGGACATGCCTCTTGGGCTAGTATGCAGATATAAGTGAGTATATACCATTTGAGTCTTTCTGTTTCTGGGTTAACTCACTCATTATGGTCATTTCTAGCTCAATCCATTTGTCCACAAATTTCGGGAATTCCTTGTTTTTAATAGCTGAGTAGTATTCCATAGTAAGATCAAAAATTCAAGTGATACCACATGCTAGCGAGGATGTGGAGAGAGAGGAACATTCCTTCATTGCTGGTGGGAATGCAATCTAGTACAGCCACTTTGGAAATCTATCTGGTGCTATTTCAGAAAACTGGGAATAGGGCTTCCTCAAGACCCAGCTATTCCACTCCTTGGAATATACCCAGAAGATGCTCCAGCACACAACAAGAAACTTTGCTCAACCATGTTCATAGCAGCCTTATTCATAATAGCCAGATCATGGAAACAGCCTAAGTGTCCCTCAGTAGAAGAATGGATAGATAAGCCTTCTTATCAATAGTTTTTCCTCTGTTGTTTCTCCCTTCCTATGTTTTTGTTCCACTTTAGACTCTGTTTGACACACACACTTTTTTTTTTTTTTGAGACAGGGTTTCTCTGTGTAGCCTTCACTGTCCTGAACTCGCTTTGTAGACCAGGCTGGCCTCAAACTCAAAGCAATCTGCCTGCCTCTGCCTCCTGAGTGCTGGGATTAAAGGCGTGTGTCACCACGCCCGGCAACATACATTTCTTATACAAACTGACAGCGTGCTTTAGCACATGCCCTGATAATCACAAATCTTATGTACAATTACATACTATACTACGTATACCTACAGGGATACATATAGATAATTATGTTTATAGTTAGATAATTGCATATCTATGGAAAATAAAGAATCAAGCTGACTGATAGTCTGAAGAAAGGGTGAGGAGATTCTGAGTGAGAAGTAGAGCTCTCTACCCAGACCTCAGATGCTCATGTTTTCGTGCTTAACCTTGAAACACAGTGTGGCCACTCAGGCTTATGGTCTACTTCTCAGTTCATTGGTAGGTAGGGAATCTCAGGTTGCATACTAAAAACACGTAGAAATACCAATGCAGGATGCATTCCCAACACTGCCAGAATAATAAAGTGTGTGCATAAACGCTAACAAAAACGTAAAACTGGGACAGCACACAGAATTGTTCTCATCCTTGACGACCTGGTGGCAGGTACACAGCTAAGTCTGTTGGCGACCCACCTTGAGCCACTGCTGCAGAAACGTAATTCAAAAGGTCTTTCTACGCTGACATCGGTGGAGATACTGTTTGCTCCACTTCAGGCTGGAGCCACCTTGTTCCTAATCACTGTGCCAAAGGACTGTTGTTGCAAACGTTATGTGACTCCCACAATTCTACCCTTAAAAGCGTCCCTTTAGAATAAGCATGCTTTGACCACAATCATCGTGTATTATGACACAAATACTGCAGTGCTATAATCTCTATGTGTATATATCATTATTCTCTGGAATGCTACTTAGTTGATAACAATATATAAAATAACATTTTATCCTAACTTCTTGACTTGGTTGTTAGATGCGTGATAATAGGGAATGAATTCTCTAAGAGAATTCCTCAGACTTCTTCATATTTTATCTCTTCTGAGTCTAGGCTTTGGCTGATTCTTACAGCTCAGTGACCAAGTCTGCCATCACGTCACCATACCTTGTATTGAGACTGCAAAGCATCTCATGGAACTTCCTAGATTAAATGGCTGTTCTGGATGACATCTTTGCCTCGCTGTTTTTGTATTCCTATGTAACTGTTCTCTCTTGCTCCCAGTAGTTATTCCCCATATTTCCTACCAGTTTTTTCACCTGCCATTATTACTACTTTCTGACTACAACTTAGGGCCTAACTGACATTACCAAGATCCATTTAAATGCTAGATGAGAGCTCAAGTTGGCCTGAGACAAGTGACTGTGTGCAATATGTGTTCTGGGAATCAAGTTTTGAAGGAAAAAAAAATCATTTCTGGATTTTGTTCATTTGAGTAATTATTTTTTAATGAATGCTTACACTTCCTAGCCCTTTGGTTTTCCTTGAGAATTGAGAATATATATATATATATCATCCTAAATTCAAGAAAATGATACTTTTTATTTCAGTAACTGAAAAAAGTGACAGCATTTCCCCATGAAACTACTCTCATTGTCCTTATTTGATATGAATTTACTTTGAGCCTTGAACAAGAACATGTCATTAAGACCAAAATATGACTTCTAATATTAATTGTCCGTGTGTGTATAAGCATTTATTTTACCCTTCTGCCTAGAGAGATCATCACCATCTGAAGACAAGCACTCTCATTCATTCACATTCAACCTTTTTTACCTAAAGGAACAAGATGCAGCGATTAGTCAGAGTTGAACAGATGCACGTGGCACTCATAAATGCATAAAGTTACTTTATTTTAAGTATACATTTAATTTTGAAAAATATAAATGCTAAAATATCTCATCTTCTTCATCTCTTAATTCCATAAAAGTCACAATAGAAAGCTTCATAAAACTGTAAAATACTATGTTATAGGAATTTTAGGTTTCATATCGGAAAAAATTATTAGTAATATATTGAAATGTTTTCTGTTCTTTATCATTTTGTTCCACCATGTTGATCTACTTCATTTAAAATAAAAAGATGCATCATTTCTCCAAAGTTAATAAAGACTTAAGAGAATAAAAATAAGGTATCTGAAAGTGCGTACTGATTGTGAAAAGTGACGTGTACGGATACGTACCAGCCATGAAAACGGCTGCAAGGAGGCAAGTCTGCATTCGTTGCACATTGTAGGCCTGGGACAAAGTTACTTCAGGCTCTAAGGATTCATTGGGTGACTTTAGCCCTGAGTTGCAGTATTTGCCTAGGAAACAGAATTCAGGATTCTTGTGTGTATCCATAGAGCACAATGAAATGAGCCAGGAATAAGATATATCCAAAGATCTGGCCAAAACACAGCCTGCCAGATTCACATATATTACAAAAGGGTTTTTGTTTCAGGCTGCCATGAAGCTCCATGAAGTCATCTGAGAAATCCCAAGGCTATTGTGACAGGGAGTCTTCTGACTGTGTCCAGTCACTTCGTACCAGCGGAGCTTCAAGACCATGCTGTGAGAGTAGGTGAGAAATATCACAGAATAAAGAAGAAAACCTCAGGTCTTGCACCAAAATCATGAAGTGGTATGAAAAAGACTGAAGAAGACTTTGTCCCATTCCTGATCGATGCCAACCTCTGTAATATAACTCAAATGGTTTTGCTTTTAAAAGATAGTCAGCAGTCAATACAATTCAAGTACTTTAACACAGTTTAAAAAAAAAACAAAAATATGGAAGACAATCATTTGCTATATTAAACAGCAACACATAGCTGACAAAGGATATACTCTGTGTGTGTTGTCACATGTGCCCAAAATGCACATAAGCTGAGATTTTTGACAGCAGATACCCCCTTCTCTTAGGAAGAAGATGAGGAGGGGGGTTTGGTTTGCCTCTTCTCAAATGAGTACTTCCGAGCCCCACCCCTCCCAGAGGGAGAAGCTGAAACAACACTGCCTCTGACACACAAAACGATTAGGATTCCAAGTAGTTTCTGCACACAGTAGAAAAGGACCAGCATCTCCAAGGGTTTCTGCAAACAGGAGGCCTTGATGCTTCGAGGGGCTCAGCCTGCACATCTTCGTTTTCACAGCCAGTTTGCACTACCACAGTATTCCTGGTCAACGACTCTGAGTCTTTACTTCAAGAAACATTTATCTCCAAATTCACATCCAGGGAAGAAGGGCAGAAAGGCATTATAAAGAATTCATTGCTCTATTTGTGTCCAGTTTACATAGAAACAAAACCACCATGAAATCTGCTTAGCTATCAGCCAGTAAGCAAATTTGCCCAATTCAGATACTGTGGTGCATCCATAGAGACTTGGGGTTCTGCTTGCTAGTGTGGGAACTACGGTGGTAATGAGAGTGTTCAATGCTGACTACTTTTGCAGCAAACGTGAGGTATAGCTTTATGGTCATTCTGTGAACACTAACCACCCACCCCAGTCACAGACTTAGGAATGGGGTGAGATAACTTCAAGATTTACTCAAAGACTGAAGTAATAGGTTACTCCAGGAGCTCTCTGAAAAATAAGGGGAGGACCATGAATCCCTGTCTAAACTTGATTCATAATTTGAAATAAAATATATATATATAACAAAGATTTTGTAAAATTAAACAAAGTGGCTTTGATTTAACATTAAGATTGGACCGCATTTCCTATGCATGTTTTTAAACATTTTAGTGATGTGTCTATCACGGAAAAGGTGAGGTTGCTTACCTGGTTTAATAGAAAAACCAGACAATGCACCATAGCCATTTTAAGGACGGCTCTGAATACAAATGTGATGTAAACGCATATGATTTGAGATGTTAACGAGTGACATGTAATCCGCCGCTGTCCCAATGAAAACACTTGGGGTCACTCATGCCTAACTTCAATACTGTAAAGTTCCAAGATGCCCGAATGCAATAAAAGTTACCGTTAACTTAGGATAATAAGACTCTGATCGTCAACATTTCAGGAGGGCAAAATTATAATTTAGTCAATGTAAAAATGTGGGCACCCAGAAGAACACAGCACAGAACCAATAAATGGCTCCATGCTGCTTCTCTTACTCCTCCAGAAACCTGTTACAGCGAATGTGCATCGCCACCGCTGCTATACAAATCTAAAAGTATGGATTCCACATCCAAACTATTGTTTTAATGTACATTCAGTATATGATGTAACTTACTAGAAACATTGCAATCAAACGCCACACTCAATTTGGCCAATAAAGGTCTGACTCCCAACATGGTATCCTGGAACACATACATGCACACACACACACACATATATATTCTAAGTGATCCGACAACCCCATCCTATGAGTGCCCTTTGCAGATCTCTGGTGTGGTCCTACACCACGGTAGGGATGTGTGACTGGGCTGTTAATGTTCTTATGGCTTTTTGTATTGTAGATCTGTAGCTGTAGATCTGTGATGCTGATGTCTGAGTTAAATAAGGTCCACCTGAGTTAAATAAGGTTCACCTGAATTTACATGATACATTTCTTGGCCCCTGACAGATTTCTCATGAGTGGTTGAGATTTTATGAAGATGAACACAAGGAGCTTGTCAACTTTGCCTTCTGCCTACTGTCACTCTTTACCTGGCTTTGCACAAGTGTACAACAACCACACACAGAGTCCCTGCACAAACACACAAATGATTCGAATGAGGAAATCCCTAACAATACTGCACAGGACATTGGCATGTAACACACCGGCATCTGCTCCCAGTATGACCATCACCACAACAGAAGTTACTCCTTTTACATACATTTCTCTATCCTCCCCAAATTCCTTCACAGAACAGCTACATTTATTTTGAAGAAAGGGAGAAAAAAAAAAAAAAAAAAAAAAAAAAAAAAAAAACCCAACAACCCAAAAGATTCTTAGAAACATGGTGTTTTGTTTTTCTTTCAATTTGTTCTAGCCTTCTGGCTTACCCTAGAGTGGTTGGTGTGTGTGTGTGTGTGTGTGTGTGTGTGTGTGTGTGTGTGTGTGTGTGTCTGCACGTGCGTGCTCACGTGTGCACACGTGCACACACATGTGTAAAAAAATCACATTATATACAATACAATTTTTACAGAAAGCCTGGCAGCTACAGGTAAGAGGTAGAACTACTCAAAACTATGTTTCCTGCTGCAGGAAAAAATTCATTTTCTTTACAGTAATTAAAAAAAAGTTTAAAAAGTTGACAAAAAATAAGTTGCAGGTTAGGCCCCATAATTTAAACAACAAAATCTAGGAAGAAAAATATTCCTCAATGTACTCAACAGATAAGTTCATTAAAGGGTTAAAAAAAGTTGCATAGGAAAAGGGACATTCCAGCACTTGCTACAATGATGGCGAAGGTTTCTCTACAGGGAGCAAAGTACCTTTAGTGTTTTCTGCTTTTTGATAACTCTAAGAAGATCAGGGTTGACGAGCAAGGGCAGGTTGGTAGCAGCACTTTTCCAGTCTTGAGGGCTCTGTAAGCAAGAAGGGACTCTGTCTGGAGGTAAAGGGCTGCTCAACCAGACAGAGCCAAGCCAGCAAGCACAGCTCCAAGCTTAGGTCCTAAGTTCCTTCAATAGTTTCATAAAAGGTGGTACAAAAAAATTCTTAATACTTTTCATCTCTGCTTGACAAGGGTGGTTTCTGTGTGTCATAAGTGACAGGAATCTACAAGTCAGAGGACACATCTGAATCCATGAAAACAAAAGTGTGCCTTTTTTTTTTTTTTTTTTTTTTTTGATTTTTACCTATGCAAAAGAGAAGCAGAGAGAATGACTGTATTATTCAGCCAGTGACCAAACAAAAGTTTTAAAATACATAGACAAAAGGGGGGGGGGGTTAGAACAATTAACAACAGAACTATCAGTTTTTAGAAAGACAAACAGGTTACAATGTGGTTTCTGTTCCCTTGCTCCTCCAAAGATAATCGTTGGCTTCAGGCTCAAGTTCAATTCTAATTTGAGGCACAACTTTCACTGGAGTTCTAGGAGGACTAAAGCAAAACAGAAAGAGAAAAGAAAAAGAAAAGGGAAGAAACACGGAGTCAGTACAACGTTCGTTGTCATCTCTGAAATGCTTATTACACTCTGGTCACACTTAAAATGTACCACTCTTTCCATTCTAACCCCTGCCTCTTCCATGTGGATCAAGAACAGGGACTTTTAAGTGAAATCAAGCAGTAAAATAAAATGGAATTCAAGCAACGACTACCCGAGATTTCATATAGAATAAAAATTCCCAAAATATAAAAATGAGACTACCACGTGTGTAATATTGTTAGAAATTAAGGGTCAAGGCCCTGAGGACGTTCACAGTCCTGTTTCCTAGAGTCAGATGGAACCTGTCATTTCCAGACCCCTTGTTAGAGAGAAGGAAACGACAGAAGAAGGAAAGCTGCCAGGAAAGCCTGCACGAAATCTTAAGAACTCCTGCCCGTCCTACCCATTAACTTCACGACACTGACAATTTTTCTTTATTCTTAAAAGGCACTATGAGAATATATAGGGGGACGTAATCCCCCTCAAGAACAGTCATAGGGGAGGGGAATAATGGGAAAATGGGGGGGGGGAGGAATGGGAGGATACAAGGGATGGGATAAACATTGAGATGTAACAAGAATAAATTAATTAAAAAAAAAAAAGGCACTCAGAGGAAGGACAGCAGGTTACCGAGAAGAGACTTGATACCCTATGAGCATATACAGGGGGAGGTAATCCCCCTCAGGAACAGTTATAAGGGAGGGGAATAAGGGGAAAAGGGGAGGAAGGGAAGAATGGGAGGACACAAGGGATGGGATAAACATCGAGATGTAACAAGAATAAATTAATAATAAAAAATTAAAAAAAAAATAAAGTCACTAAACAGCTAAGTGGTCTGGGAAAAAAAAAAAAGTAAAGCTTGGGACTTTTAAATTGCTTCCAATAGGCAAAGCCTGGGGGCGGGGAGGGGAATCCCGGGTCCCTGGGTAATTGATTTAAGTCCCAGAGAAGAGAAAAACCAGGAGTTCTGCCCATAAGCCCACTGCTACATCATCCCAGAGCGCAAGGCAAACGCGGACTTTCCTTCACCTTGGTATACCCAGCGACTCGAGGAAAGAGACTGCATCAGCATGACGTGTGCCGTTCGAGGAATGTTGAGGATCTTTCTCCTGGGAAGAGAAAACAAAACGCTAATTGAAATGAAGTAGATCTTTTTGGGGGAAAAACAAAAACAAAAACCAAAAAACAAAACCATAGATTTAGAGTGAATAGGGAAATCTCCATGCAGACCAAGGCACCTTTCAGAACTGAAAAGGAGTAAGAAAATCGGGTTTAGAGAGTGTCGATGCACACTGTGTATCAAGTTAAGCATGCAAGCAGCAGCGTGATGGGGCCCAAATCATTTCCTCCTCCTCCTCCTCCTCCTCCTCCTCCTCCTCCTCCTCCTCCTCCTCCTCCTCCTCCTCCTCCTCCTCCTCCTCTTCCAGGGCGAGAGAGGATTCCTGCCACTGGGCTAGAACATCTTCTGTAGGTCTCACGTACGTCCTTGAGCTCCGCTCTGTTCTCAACACTCGCCTAGCTATTGCTACTCAAGAGGAAAAGGAGGCTTGAGAGGTACTTGTGTTACAACTCCTGCTTAATCAGTTTCTTTCCTTCCTGGCCCTACAAAGATTAGTGCTTTATTAGAAAAGTTTTAGTCCAAATGCTCATAGGTCAGCTTCTACAACAACCATCAATTAACTTGAAAGGGGATTTTGACAGGGAAAACAACTGGTACCTAAGTTTTGATCACAAGTCTTCAATTGTGGGCTGATATTTTTTGTTTTGTTTTGCTTCGTTCTGTTTGTCTGTTTTGTTTTTTAAATAACCTTTACAGTCTTCTTTTTGCCTTTAATCGTGTAGCGATAAAAAGTGAAATGAATGGGATAGGGGAACTGGAATTGCAAATGAAATTCTTAACTAATTTCTGTTGATAAGGGTGGGCATAAAACTAACTAGCTTGGTTTATAACAGATATTTACAAGTTGGACAATGAAGGCTACTTGTTCTTTAGATGCAGTGGGTGGGGCCCCTCCCTCAAAATGGTGTCCACTGTTTCCTGTTTCCAGGTGTTTGTGTTCTTGTGTGATTCCTTCCCACACTGCAACTGAGTTGTCTTCACAGCTAGCACGCTACGGCATACGTTCTGGAATGTTGAACCTTAGATTCTATTACAAAATACCGCAGCTGCTGTTCAGATTTCAGCTATCTCTGAGGGAGAACCATGCCACTGTGCCATGGCAGTCCTATAGAAATTTCTAGAGGCCAAGGAATCAAAACTTCCTGCCCAAGACCATTGGTTGGAAACAGATCCTTAGGCCCAATAAAGTCTGCATCTACCAAACCTCAGTCCTAGCTGACAGCTGAATATGCAATCTCATGAGACCCTGAGCCAGATCCACCAACTCAACAGTTCTTAAAAATTTCAATGTCAAGGGCTATGAGAGAAAATACATGTTCGTGCTGTATTTTGGGGTAATTTGTTACTGAGAAATCGATAAGTATATAGCCCCATTTTTATCAATGGTTATTCATTACAAATTTTCTTGGTAACGCTAACCTCTTAGTGACAATGGGCGATAGTACCCACCAGAAATACATGTATCTCTGATGTGACTCACAGTGCACTCTGTAGTGCATGTCTGGACCTACAGCAACACATTTTCTTCAAATGATAACAACTGAGATGTAATATGACTAAATTAATAAAATATATTAAAAAAAAGAAAACTCGAAGCATGAAGTGCTTTGGAGGCAATTGCTTTGCGCTACTGGAAAAGCTTCATATGGTCACTGGTGTGGAGTGTCAATCACAGGGGAAAAGATGACATGTCACATGCTATTACACTGAAGCCACCAGTCTATTACTGGAGAAAGACCAGAGCAGTTATAACTGTGAATATGAAATAACAGAAGAGAAATTTAAAAAAAAAAAATTGGAAAGGAAACCGTATCACTTATATCTAGTTTTCCTAATATTTTCGGACTCTCAGTTTAATTGAAAAATATTCCAAATTCTAAATACTAACAATCAATTCATTGATCGTAGAGAAACTCTGGGTATTATTTCTCTCTTTTAACCAATTTGATGATTGACTGAAACCTAACGAGAACAAACAGTAGCAGACAGTGATGCAATACTACACAGGGTGCAGTTCTAAATATAAGTGAAAAACATCAACTAAATAAACACGGTTACAGGTTTAGTTTTTGAAAACAAAACAAAACAAAGCAAAGAAAAGAATCCTGGCGATGACTTATCAAAAAGACTATAAAACAAAATGTAAGAGGTTATGAATAAAGGGAAGAGGGGTAAAGCTTAAGGAAAATAAAAAAAATAAAAGTTTACTAAGAAGTAATCTGCTTACATCTTCACAGAAAAGAAGACAAAGCAGGGGAGAGTTAAGTTGAGGGCAGTCCTAGAGGATCCTGGGCAGGCAAGTGTGGGTCATGGGCAGGCAAGCGCGCAAGAGGTTAGTTCTACTCACTGTCCAGGGGTTTGTTATCACTTAGGAAAGGTTGCTGTTCCATGATGTCCATTGGAATTTTAATACTGGGGACCTTTTCTGAGTATGGGCAGTCAGACTGTGAAAAAAATGTACAACAGTTTTTAGAATGTCTTCTCTCTCTTGCTTCCCAGTGTTTACCCAAACCTACCGTTTACCATGTCCACCTACTAAAGAGAAACACATTCGACATTATTTCCAACTGCCTAGCTTTGCAGGCTCTCCGCACCTTTAACCCCTCATGTTTGTTTTCCCCTCTTCTGAGTTAATGGGGCTGAGTTTCTTGAGGCTCAAACCACAGCCTAACTGTAAAGGGCTCGACTGTGGGATTCTGGATCAGCAAGCCACACACAACTGTGAAGTGCTCCACAACTCCCAGTTGGCAAGCTTTGCCTGTAGTGTGTGTGAAGTGAGAACGCTCCTAGTGAAAACAGATTAAATTCAGGAAATTTTCCAAACTATATATGGTCTTAAAATTCATTTTTTTGTTTTACAGTGTTCTCTGATTCTGTCTCCAGGAAAATCATGACCCATATTCCTGCCCGAACCAATTTTAAGACCTTTTAGACATCCACTAGCAAGGAACCCTCTATAGACTAAAAGTCTCCTTTCCTTACTTTACTACTCTCAGGAACTGTTTTATGACTAAAGATTCATTCCAACTTGCTTTTGTCAACAACATTTTTAAACATAAGGAAAAAAAAAAAAAAAAAAGAAAATAAAACCAAAGGCTGATCAGATAAGTAGGGAATCACAACCAGAAAAAAGAAAATTAGGCAGTTGGGCAGCTGTAGAGCTTCTTAAGAACAGGCTACCTAGCCAAATACATCATAGATTTCCATTGGAACTCTTTACTTTTTAAAACCTCAATGATCATGTCAGCATTATTTGCAATAGATAAATTATAGAACTAAACTACGTGTTCAACAGCAGAATCTGGACAAAGAAAATGTCTCTCTCTCTCACACACACACACACACACACACACACACACACACACACCATGAATAAACATTTTTTATTTTTTATTTTTTTGGCCATCAAGAACAAGCAATTCAAGTTGTTTGGAAAGAGGGTAGATGCAACTGGAGATAATCATAGATCATAGTATGTGAATTAAGCCAGCCTCAGAAAAATGAATATTATAAACTTTCCTTCATTTGTCCTTAGATTTTATGTAGACATATAAAATCATGGAGTAAAACTGTCTATGGAGACAAAGGGGACCAATGGAGGAAGACTGGCTCAACATATAATAATACAGTATACCTGAACTTTAACATTTAATTAATTTTAAAAGTCAACATATTGATTCCAACTCTATATTTGGAGTGAAGAGATCCAATTTATCTCTTAACTGAAAATTTCAAGGAAACACTCTTTAACTGAAATAAGCAGAGTGAGGGGACAGGGGAGAAGGGAGAAGGAAGAGGGGTGGGAATATATCTCAGTAGCAGAGTATTTCTCTAATATTGTGAGCCCCTGTGCTCAATCATTAAGACTTCAGGAAGAGAGCCGGGCATGGTGGCACACGCCTTTAATCAGGAGGCAGAGGCAAGCAGATAGCTGTGAGTTCGAGGCCAGCCTGGTCTACAAAGGGAGTCCAGGACAGCCAGGACTACACAAGAAACCCTGTCTTAAACCTCCCCACCCCCGCAAAAGACTCCAAGAGGAGAAAAGAATGGGGTGGGGTCATCAAAAAACAAACTTGAAGGTAAAATCTATTGCTTACAATGAAAATTCCTTTATGATTAATATGCAGGGGTTAATTAGTTAGAATATCTTTTGAGAAGTAAGATGATACGTCTAACTGACAAAAATTTAAATTCATTAAAACGGCACATGTACCTTTCTTTGTGACCATGTCACCGATGAAAGTTTCCTTTGAAACAGGCCCCAAACAATAGCGCTTACACACAGACACCTGGGCAGCCAACTCTTAATTACAGCTACTAGGCAGGCTCAGAAGTGACCATGGGCAGAGGAAGTATGTTGCAAGATAGAATTTCCACAACATCTGCCCATAAATATAAAAACTGTGACGCTCGAGTCCCAATACAGCCACATGTAACCACAGACCACCACCCCCTCAGATCCCCTAAATATCAAGAGACACCCTCCAATGCATAGTCTTTAAATAAATAATGGCTTCAACATATAGAACCTACTGCCGTGATACACTCTAAACTGCCAAGCATGTTCACTGTGTATGAACAAATGCACACATCTGCCCTCTTGACATGCATGTGGTAGGGGAGAAAAGACATGTTATCACTAACCAAGGCATTTCCAAACAAAAATCCTGTCTGTGACATGCAGCAAAAAGTGGTAAGAGTTATCAAAACAGGAACACTGTGTGAGTTCTAGAATTAGTGTAAGGAGCTCATTTGATTCAACTTTTGTCAGGAGAGAGAAGTACATTTAAAACAATCTCCAAAGGTTGTATCTTATTTTAAATAGTAGAAATCATGTTACACTGTTAGTTGCCACATTAGCAATGTGTAATGATTTTCAGTTTGGTTCATGAGTACGAACTGCCGTGTCTATTTTAGAAATTCAAGATTTGATTACCGCTTTAATCATTTTAATATCTTGGGCAACCTTTGGTTTTTGTCTTGAATGGTCCAAAAATTCATTTCAAGCTTTGGTTTCTAACAATGTTCAAGCATACACATCGTTCTTCTTGATACAGTGTGTTAGTCTCCGCTGCAGTTTAAACACGCGGTCTACTTCTTTTTCATCACTGGAAACAGAAAATCTATCCACCTGCTCTTTCAGAGGATGGATGCAGGCAGCCGCAGTAGCTCTCTCAGACCCCTTTTCTCTATAGCTAAATGTGTCTCGTATATTTAACCTTTTCTTATTAGATCAATTTATCTGAAATCCAATTCTGTCTGTTGCTTCCCTTTGCTGTACTCTATCCATGTTCCACGAGAAGAATATGACCAGACAGCCCGATCAACTACAGACACACAGAGAGGCTTAGATGAGAGCTCTGTCTTCACTACCCAACCCCCCAGCTGTGCACACTTTGAAAAGTGATTTTAATATAAGTATCAAAGCATCACATCGCATACTTTAAATATATACAGTTTCGTTGATCGGTGATACCTCAAGCTAGTTTTTTTTTTAAGTTTCTGAAAAATAAAAAGTCAGCATTTATCTATCATTCTAAAGCTTCCTACCTATAAAATGTGAACAAAAGAACGTACTTTAAGGAGCTGTTATGACAGCTGGAGATAAGGCATGCTTAGCAAAAGATATTAAGTAATTAAAAATTAACTATGTTCCTACTTTAGGATTGCAGTCACACAAGCCAAATCGTATGAAATCGTGAGAAACACTGTTGATGTTGCATCGTCAACGCCAGAGGAAATCCAGATAGGTCCTGAGTCTGGCAGAGCTACAAGCAGTCTTCCCAGGGAAAATCATTTGATAAAATTCTCAGTCAAAAATCACTGACTCCTGTCCTCACGAGGCTCTAATCATTTAGAAACTGTGTTATTATTTCAAATATGCCACAACTTAAAAAGGAATACATTTTGCAGCATTAATAAACAAATGTCCTTTACCTATGGGATTGGGTTCTTTAAATGTGGTTTTGTTTCTTTAAGTCATTCTGTCATTATGGATATATTAAGGGTTCTGAAAGCCTTTAGAAAATGTTTTTTTTTTTTAAAAACAAACAAACAAAAACAAAACAAAACATGAAAGTGGAAAAACACATGGTAAACAGGGTATGATAAGTAACAGGCCGGAAAACCATTTGGAATAAAAGGGCCATTTTTCACATTTTCTCTCTAACTGGCTTTACATGGAAACTGTGGAATGTTCCTTACATCATCATTGTCACTATCCAAACTTCCTTTCTTCTTTTTCTTTTTCTTTTCATCTTCCTTCTTTTTCTTGTCCTTTTCTGGAATGACGTCATCAAGGAAGCTGAGGTCATGCTGGGAGAAGAGGTAGTCCATACCTTTTCTGACAGCTACAAGTGCCAGGATCTAGAAATGCAATAACAAAACAAGCATGTCAGATGACATCATAAGGATGCTGCTTCTGCTGCCCATCAACATCTGCAGAAAACAGGAATGTCAGATGACCTCATAAGGATGCTGATGATGCTGCCCATGCAGAACACAGGCATGTCAGATGATGTTATAAGGATGCTGATGATGCTATCCCATCAGCATCAGCAGAAATCCATGCAGGTCCCGAGTCAGACACAACTACTCAGAGTGACCCTCAAACAGTCTTCCTAAGGAAGTTGTTTGATGAGCTTCTCAGAATTCCCCTTGTTTTGTTTATAGAGATGTATGATTATATTGAATCAGAATGTGGGATGAAATGAAATTATTTTCTAAAACCATTTATTCCTGTGTTTTGAATAAAAAATTAAAAGCTTAAACGTAAAAATAGCTTTCATATAATTATTGAAAAAAATTAAAATTAAACTTCTTAAATTAAATGCTTACTATGTTCCTGCTCCTTGCTGAACTCTTAGGCAAATATGAGTTCATTTATTCCTTATAACAAACTACAGAAATATATTATTTCCATCTTACTGCTGAGCAATCTGAAGCTTATAAACATTATGCTAGCTAAGGCCATGACACCAGTAAACAAAAAAATTCAAAGTATACCGCAATCTGCTTTTTAAAAAATTATATTTTATTTTTATTTACAGATATATGTCTGTGTATGTACAAATGTGTGCAAGTACCAGTGGAGGCTAGAAGCAGCTGTCAGAATTATGGTCAGCAGTAAGTACACAAAGCACTCTTAACTGATGTGACACCAGTTCAGTCACTTTCAGCCACAAGTGCTGTATAGTCTATATTTGATCTCTTGAGCCCCAGTTTTCTGCTTCTCAGGCCAACATTTTTATCTCTGTATCTTTGGTTCTATGAACTTTTAATAAAATTTTTTTTAGTCAGCATACAAATACCAAGTTCCATTATATGACTTGCTACATAATGTGTGACTTTCCCTCTTACCTTTCCACTACGGAGGCTCGGCTACATTAGCTGGTCAACAACAAACCACACAGCCAAATCCCAAAAGGGGTGGGTTGGCCTCCCGTGTGACAGCGGTCTCTCTCTACACTACACTCCATACTTGAGACACCTGTCTCCTGAAGAAATAGGTAACATCTGCCCTACTAACATTCCAAAACCATTTCTGAGCTGAAGGAAATCCCTGGAATAGCTAACACTTTACAAAAGTAAAGTGTTTTCTTATATTTAGTACAAGTGATATATAATTTACTGGGTATATCTCAAATTTATTAGAGGTGGCTTTTTTTTTTCCTGCTTTTAACAAATAAGTGGGCAGGTAGAAAGCCCTCATAGGTAAATGTGAGTCACTTCTCACATTCAGTTTGTTTTACAGTGAATTAATACAGTTTAAGTGGGAAAAAGTATGTACGGAACCATCAATGAAAAAACAATCTTGCTTAAATAATGAAGGCAATATTTTAAACCATTTTTCCTATGTCCCTGGGGGAAAAAAAGAAATACAATTATAAACAGCCAATATACAAAGAATAAAATAATAATTCCTGTCATGACTAAATTGATTTTTAAAACAAAATAAGTGTATGGTATAAAAAAATACTTTTCAGAATTGTAGATATAACAGGATGGAAATGGTTTTGAGGTTTGGCTTATGAGTTGCTGTGTAACAGTTTCTTCCAAGATTGAAAGGAAACATGCTGCAGAGAAGATACTTAAACAGGAAGGTAAACAATTCAAAATAGGAAGTTTCTGAAACCGATTAGATTCACTAGGCCACTCCCAGGCAGAGTAAATAGTAAAAGCTGAGGTGCCCCACAGACCAAGAAGCTAAACTGAAAACAATGCTGCAAAGACGACTCTAAGACCAAACCATCTGCCTGGAAGGGCCTCGGACCAACTGAGGCACCTGGAAAGGACACTCTCCAGCCTGTTGAGCTATCTGCAGGCTGTGCAGTGTGCTCCAGGCTCCCAGCTTTGTGAGCTGTCACCCATGCTGGGATGGACCTTCGTGATGCAGCTGCCTTAAGAGTCTTTTCTGTTCCTGTAACACCTCACCCATATTTCTGTAAGTAACCCCAGTAAAGCTCATCGGTTCACCAGATTGGGCTTCCATTGTATCCGCACTTTGGTCTGTTGTGGGTTCCTATCTGGGGTGACTAGACTGTGTGTTGAGTCTCTTTAGGAAAAGCTTTGTCATACAACATGTGTGTATGTGGGCAGTTTCTTACAAGAAATGGAATTACAGTAAAGTATAAGATTTGGTACTGAGGCAAGGCATTTTCTTGCATTTCCTCTTTCCCTTTTGATTCAGAGGGTCAGCTATCTATGTCACCTTGGTTAATATCACAGGAAGACCAGAGTCCAGCCTTATCCTGAAAATGATGCAAACCACACACATCTTAAGAACTCTACTTCTTCTCATGAACTCTACCTTTTCTCACAAGTTTACAAAAGCCTCTACCGTTTGGACTGAAGTATGCTTTATTTAGATTGGATCTATTATTCAATACCTTAAAAAGCATGTATTCTGCTGCCCACTGCCTGCCAAGCATTGCGTTATACACTTGGCACTCATTGTCAATGCTCAGAGCAATAACAAAGCTGCTCTCCCACTGATGAGTTCATGGTGGCTCAAGGATGTTTGCTGACCAGCAGAAACCTGGGCCAGGAGCTGAACTCAGGTGGACACGATTCTAAGCCGCTACTCCCATGAGAACCTTGTTTCAACACCATGAGTTGAAAGCTGGAAAACACTAGCCACATACATTAGGCATCTAGGCTTCCCATGTCAGAAGACCTATACGACATGCCTAAAGTCATAGCGTGCATCAGTAGAAAAGCCTACCATGACTGGAAAAATGATAGCAGCCACTGTTGACTTGAGGATCCAGAGCAGAGCCAGGCATAACACCTGCAGGAAGGTGAACAGGTGGACTCGGCGCAGGGGGACGTGGCGCAGGTAGATGAAGTCAGGCTGATGCTTCAGGGGCATCAGAAGCAGCTTGAGGCGGTCCATGAACTGCAGGGAATGGGGAAGAAAAGCCAATGTGTTCTTTGAAGAGCCGATGGAATAATTTCCACTCCGCTTACCCAGCCGTGAGTGATTTCTATTGTATATGTCAGGCAAGCAGTGCCCTCTTCCCAGGGCAAAGGCCTGGGTTAGGGACGAAGGGATTTACATAAGCACAGTCAAGTCATGTGGCTAGTATTCTCATTTTGGCTGATGTTTAATTTTATTTTTACAGAGATGCTTAGCAGGTATATAAGTTTAAATGGGCACCAAAGGCTAACGTCACAAAGCAAACAAATTCTAGCTGTCCATCCTCTACGTTTTATGTCTATTCTCTGTCTCTCAACTCAGAGGATTCTGCACCTATTTTGGTAATGGTATGCTGAGGGAAGACATCTAACTTATGCATCTGCTCCTGCCTCGGTTGCCTTATCTGGGAGAAGAAGCACACATCATAGGCACATCATAGATATTTTAAGAGGATAAAGGAAGCACCCAGCTTAAAAAACGGGAACGTGTGCGGATTATGCCAACAAACCACACGTTCGTTAGGTCGTAACCTGATGGGCACATCCACATCCACCACTGTGTTGCCACCTCATTCCAGAGGAAAAGCTCCATCATCATCCATCATCCATGAGGAGTTTCAAGACATTGACAGTAAGATACAAGAGTCCGGGAGAGGCTAACACAGCCATGTACTGAGTGGGACTTGAAAGGATGGCTATGAATGACTGCATCAGGTGCACCCTGGAGACGAAGAGCTTAGTTGGCACTGACGATGATGGGCAAGATGATGCTCAGCAACTCCTCCCAGGGGCTTTCGGAGAGAGACACTGTATGGACAGCTGTGGAACTGACTAATGATAAAAACTCAGAATAGCGCTGAGTTATCTTTCTGCACGGAAAAGGGAAGGAAAAGAAGTCAGTGACACGATCACAGCCTTCTTTGGAGCCCACTGTCTATTTGAAGGGTTTCTTTCTCAATTTTTTTTCTTACTCTATAAAGATTAGCTTTCAATTTTTAAATTTAATTTAATAAGTTTTGTAAAACCAATCTCATCCAAAGAGTCGAAAAGAGAAAGAATCAAGAGAGAAATAAGAAAAGGTGAAAAGGCATTTGGGACAATCATAACCCTTCAGGGGCTACCCAGTTCAGATGCTGTCCCTGCAATGTGCCCCCACCAATCATTATGAGATGGTTGGCTCTTTTCTTCTCTTGTAGACAGATATTCAGTTCTAGCCACTGACCAAGCCCCAGGAACACTCCAAACAAACCTCTGATTTAGACTGGGTCATTAAGGGCAAACAAACACTAATCAGTATTAATTCTAGGCATCTGATGCTCATATTGTCCCATTTAGGAGAAGACGAGGTATTTATAATGGCAGAGAAGAATAAAATATTTTACAAAGTGGTACCTCCTAAACACTTGGTCAGCACAAACAAACTCGTGTTCGCGTTCACCTAGTGCAGCCCATGGAGAACCACTTTGTGTTTTGTAACAAACATCCCAGGGCAGAAGAACTCATCCACTGGATCAAAACCAGGAATAGGAAAGTAGCTCCGCTTTGCTTTTGGGGGGTCTGGCCATTTGCCCAGATCTATCTGACTTTAAAACCAAGTTAATAGAAATGCAATAAATGAAAACAAGAGCTGTTTTGAAGGAGTTCAAATGAATTCTTGTGATGTTCGCAGAACATGCAGTCCTTCCCCCATTAAGACATCACTGAGTGCTAAATAAGGCTACAATTAACAGAGTGCCAGAGAGTGGCGGAACTTCCAGTTTCCTGGTGCCAATTAAATTAAACCTCCATGGAGAAACAAAGTCCCTCACAAAGTTTTCCCTAGTAAGTTTCTAAAGAGTTGACCAGGGGCAGAGGTAGGGGCAGGCTGGTCGTTTTAATGGAAGCTGTGAAAGTTGGACTTCCTGATGAAGGCAGTACTGGATACACATTAGCTTTCATTGCTTATCGCTGAAAAACTTTTGATCGCTGAGCTCAGGAGTGCACAGTGCAGAACTGCCTGCAGTCTGTAAGGATTGAGGCAAGTGCACACACACCACCCAGGGAACACAGTGGCTATCCATTTTATTAAAAGAAAAGAGAAAAAAAAAAAGTTGAGGTAATAGAGAGGTGAGCAAAAAATAAAATAAAATAAAAAAAAGACGACGACGAGGAGGGTAAAGAGGACGAGGAAGAGGAGGTCGGCAGTGATGGTGGCGATAGGGACACTAGCGCAGAGCTCATTCCCTCCACAGGTGACATTTAGCATACCTTTTCAATAATGGGCATCCAGGGTAACATTTGCTGACACCGCCCAGCTTTGTGGATTTCATCAGAAATGAAAAGCGGGTAAAAGGTAGAGGAAGTAGGAAATAAACGTATTTTAAAGAGCCCGTGGTTAATGATTAGTGCCTTCATCAAAGACCTATTACTGGACCAGTTGTGCCTTGGGGAGCACACGGCTTTCACAGAGTGACTGCGATGGAACCTTACCTGTACACCATTCAGTGAGGCCACCCCCATATACAGGAACACGCCATACAGAACAGGCATGGGGATAAACTGGGAAGGAAAACGATGGAACCGTGTTATAAAAGTGAAAAATATTTAGGGAGAGGAATAATTTAAATAAAGGCTAACTCTGAAACTAAAGTGCAGGATATAACAGAACAACTTCAAATTAGTGCCTTTAACTCATCAATGGATAAAATTCTAAGCCTTGTCAATAAAGACAAAGGGACCTCACAAATAAATTTAATTTTTGTTTCTTCTTTTTAAATAATGGGCACACATGACCTCGACAATACCTTTTTTAATGGGGGAACTGTTTTGCCTTCCTTTGCTCTTAAAAGCAGTAGACTGTGCAACCCAGATGTTTGCGTGGGCTATGAGGTTCAGGCAGAGGCAGCAAATTGCCTCACTCTGGAACCAGGATCCTTGTAATAGTCTGTTGGTTTGCTCCTTATGAGTTTTTGCCAAATGATGTATCAGTTTGGTGTGTAATTACGTCTTTCAGGAAAAGAAACATCAAATGACCATCCTTTTTCTTTTCTTCTCGGGACCATTAAGAATACAAAATAATGAGAACGTGGCTTGCAAGGAGCATGAAGCACCTGGGAGCAATTAGTTACACATATGGGTGAGTGCAAATCTTTTAAAACTCAATTAATATTTATGCATTACTTACTAAAACATCCTTTACACCAACAAGAAGCATTTTAACAATGGGAAATTCTAATCCAATTTTATTTTCCCCTAGAAATGTGAAATGCAAGCAATCACATTTGAGAGTCAATATTCTAATTCTGAGAAGACCTCTGTCTGGATGACAAAAGGCATCAACTTTGGGTTTGAAAAGAAGTTCAAGTAACTGAAGGACTTTTCAAAGCTAAAGTACTAAAACAGAAAAGCAGTAAGGCCAGCCAGCCAATCTGCATGCAGGAGAGGCCATTTTAACCAGAAGGTGAGATATTTTTTAGAGGGCAGAATTTTTAACACTACTCCATGTATTAAATAAAGAGCCATTTCTAGAACCATCTTACAGAAATTTGCAGGTGCTTCTCTGCCTTAGCCTTCAGGCCACGTTAAGAAACTAGTGAATCCTAAAGTGGACTGACGTGGGCTGCCATTGCCTCCAGTCGGTACCAGTTACTCATGGGAATGCTCCAATCTCAGAGGAGAAAAGACGCATTTCTATAAACTGTCAAATGTTTCCTCTAAAAAGGATTAGTGATTTTATAACTAATTTCAATCATGAGAGCAGAAAATAATAAAAATAAAAAGAAACTGAATGGCGAGATGGGTAGGAGGGCCAGGCTGGCAGGAAGCCAGTATGCTGTAATACCCAGCAGTGGCCACACAGCGGTACACAAGCCACACTCAAGCCACCTGTGCTCAGACACAGGCCTCCATTTCTTCTAGAACAGGAGTGCTTAAGTCACTGACAACTTCCTATGTATATTTTCTAAAAGTGAATAAATAACCTTAGCAAAGGATCAAATCGATGTCTCTGATTCACTTCTAAAGCATCCATTTTCCCTCAATATGTCATGATTTCTTTTCAGTTTATTGCTACATGTCTACTGCTAGGACTAAGGAAGGAGAAGGGGATGTGGGAAGGCACAGCTGACTCATGGGAAGCCACCTGGATTTCCTCGGAGCTTACTTATTGATCTGGGTAAAACATTTCTCTAGATTGGAAGAGTCAGGAAGGGTCTATCCTTTCCTGAACTTAACTGAGGGTTTTTGTTTTGGTTTGTTTTGGTTTTTTTTTTTTTTTTTTTTTTTTTTTTTTTGTTTTCCTAATGTGCTTACTACCATAGCAGTAGAACATTGTGCCTGGGGCGTTACATCTCAACTTATGTTAACAAATTTCGTTTGGTCTACATACAAGACAGAATGGCATGGATGGATGTAGGCAAAAAGATAACTAGGGATATGAAGATACGTACATACATATATACATACATACATACACACACTAGTTGGGAGAAAACAGTACATATAAGAAAAGCTGTGGAGTTGACTTTTGGTCAGCTTCAATATGATACAAATGCTTATGATATTCTCATTTTCTTCACAATAGTACGTATCAATACAAATCCCAGAATGGAATTCTTAATAAAACCTTACAGAATTGTGGGGTAGAGAGTATATTTTATAGAATTTAGTTCATGAATCATATCAGAAGGCCCAGTTTAAAAAAAATTAATCACACTAGAACCACTGATCAAAACAAAGTTATATCAAAGGAAGAGGAAGAATGCTTTGAAAACCGAAAGCAACCAGGGTATGGTAGCTCATGCTTGTTCTCTTAGCATTTAGGAGGCTAAGGCAGGAGGACTGCCACAAGTATATGAGTTCAAGCCCAGCCTAGGCTACTGTGACAATAATAATAAATAATGAATTCTACCAAAAGTCTAAAAATGGGATCCCATTTTAAATTGAAGTGGGACGATACAGTAATAGTGGGCAATCATTTCTATAAAACAAGGCAGTAGAAGTTAAAATTATCCATTTCAGAGGCACATCAAGATATCTAAATGGTAAACTGTGTAAATAATTATGTCATCAATAATGTCCAAGAAACAAAAATGACAATTACAGGTATTATATTCATAAACACTAAAAGTGAGAAAGTGAAATGAGTGATCCTATAATCATATAGAATAATATAAGTGAGATAAAATCAAAATAAGATTTAACATCTTAATATGATGTCACGAAATTTTCAAATTTTGGTAAATGTGTCTTTATATTTTTTTCCTTGTATCTTCTGGTGATTCACTAATAGTAGTAGAACACTCGAGAAGGGAAGACATGAAAAGGTTATTTGATAAAAAGGGGAAACTGTAGTTGACTGACACTGAATAAAAATTAAGTAAGGACTGAGATCTCTCAATGGTTTTATGGTCAAAGTGTGTGTGTGTGTGTGTGTGTGTGTGTGTGTGTGTGTGTGTGTGTGTGTGCGCGCGCGCATGCGTGCATGCATGCCTAAAATCAAGAGTAAGGTCCTGATTAAGACATGGGTGACAGACATTGAACATTGAACAGGGATTGGAGTCTAGCTACCAGCTGTAGAATGCTGAGACACTCGTTCCTATCTCTTACTCATTCTTATCTAGAAAGCATCTATGATAAAGATGACGTAACAGAAAACATCTTACCAATTAATTAATTAATACAATAACTAGCAAATGATAAATGTAGATCTTATGCCATCCTTACCCCGAAGCTGCCTGCAGCTCCCAACTACTGGTCTTTCTGTTTCCACATTGATGGGGTGAGGTGGGTGTGGGGGTGAGGATGGCTGGGGTACAGGGAGGGTTGGCTGTAAGCCCTACTTTACTTAACATCTAGTATATTGTTCTTTGTCTTCAGCAACATGTTACTAGCATGATGCCCTGACTCCCTTAAGCCTTAAAAGTATACACTGATAAAGAAGCCACCAGTGCTTGGCCTGGAACGAGGTCTGAAGGGGAGTTTATGAAAGTTATATAATTTTCCACACAGAAGAAGGATTCCAAATAAGATCAAAGAATCTGGGAAAAATAATATTATGGGAAAAGAAAGTTGAGATTCTTTGAAGCCTCAGAACCATGTTTTTTTTTTGAAGGGCTCACAATCTATGAGGATGTAGGGCTTGTTTTATGCCAGAACTTCCAGAGTTCAAACATTACCTCTACAACCTAAGCTTTTTGAAGCCTAGTGACATTTTCATATTTTTCCTAACTTTAAAGTGAATATAATTATTCATATAGTTCTTATAGGTACTGATGGAAGACTAAATTCTTAAAATTCTGTGATGATTCCCTAATCTAAGGTCAAACTCAACAGACAGTAGCTTCTATCATCATCATCATCATCATCATCATCACCACCACCACCACCATCATCATCATCATCATCATCATCATCATCATCATCATCATCTCCAGCATGGTTTCCCTGCTTCCAAGGGTCAAGATCACATGAGACATCAATAAGTACCCGCCAAGTACAAATTAAAGGCTCTCTTCTACACTTCAGTACACTAAACAAATCTTAAAGGAAATTTTTGGCCACGCCTCATGTTAAAGATAAACTAAGCCAAGCGAAAGCAACAGAAACAGCAGTGAACTTTACTTGATCTTTATTTCTTGAGTCTTGCCAGGAAAACAGGGAGAGTCAGCTCAGGGTAGGGCCTTTCATCTCTTTGCTGCTCTGGGATCGCCACTTACAGAACACTAGCAGCAGCTGGCAGGCAGCTTTTCCACTGTGGAGTCTCAGGAAACACTGTGTCACCAGCCTGGGGCACCAAGTATTCCTACTCCCTAGCCATTCTGTGCTAAGCAATGATGCGATCCAAAGGTACTTGTGACCTCAGGTGGCCAGGGTCAAGGGGTATCCTCATCAACTTAAAGCTGGTACACTATAGTTCCTTACATTCCTCCACATGAAAGACAGGTTTCAGCACAGAGATTAACACAGAGGCCATAAACTTTATTATGATCAATGCACTGTTGTGTTAACAGGCAATCACCTATGCTGTTCCATGCATGCAAGAAAATTGCTCAAATTGTCTGAGACCATTAAACTTGTAAGGAGAATAAAGAGTTTGGCATGGACTATTTCATTTTTTTTTTTTTAAAAGTCACATATACTTCTTGTCCCCATATATTTGATCTAACTTTCAAAGGCAGAGTCTTAAGTAAAACTATTCTCTGAAGTTGTCACCTGTTGTTTAAAAAAAAAAAAAAAAAAAAGACACAGTCACATGGAGGTCAACTAGTGACACCGCTCTCTGTGTGAATTCTGAGGTTAATTATTAATTGTACCTTTTCCTTAGCTGTGGCTTACATTTCAGTTAACCTGGACCCTTAACACCTGCTTCTTCCTGTACTGATGTTGTAAACACTAAGAAGGCATCTCTGACACGAGCACATAAGTTGCAAAACGTCAGCTGTGAGAAAGGCATGTGACCTGAAATGACCAGCCTTACTGGGAGACACGGTTCCTGAAGAACTACTAACTTACTCAACTGAGGAATAAAGGCTCCTGAACAAAGGCTGCTTCATTCATGTAGCGTTAAAAAAAAAAAAAAAAAAAGTAAAGTTTTTTTTCCACGGTCTGTTGTGAGCTAGATTGGCAAAACAGTTTCATTTCCCACGTTTGGGAAAAAAAAAACCCTGGCTTAAAAATGTGTTGCTGAATTACTTTTTTTTCACTAATGGTGACAATGACTCTTCAGATGAATCAAAGATGCCAGACAGAAATGGCCACGGTGATGGATTCTAGCAGCTCAGCAAAGCGGGCCAAGGCACGGGCTGGTACAGGACGGCCCCCAGGGAACTGCAGGTTCTGCTCTCTAGAGCTTCCTGCAGCTCCCTGCCTCTTCTTAATGAGATTTACCTTGTCCTGTACATACTATGGTGCTTCACATACATATGGGGTAAAAGGTTCGCTGTAAAATTCCAAGGGCTTTTACTTCAACTTCTCTACAGAGTGAGAGATAGTTAGGAAGGTCCGTTACCAAATATGAGTTTTGTCAATCTTTCTAAAGGTAACAATTTACACAGTATTTGTTTTCTCTGTCCCTTCTGAACCTATATGACTACTTGGCAGGTTCCCCATGATTAAAATCATTTTTTCTGTAACACCAACACAGGAGTTTTAAATACTACTGCCTTTTCTGAAGCACACGATTTTACACCATTCTGATGAAAATAAATCATATACAAGACAAAATGGAGGGTTGGGTGATGGTGAGCAAATCTGAAGACTGAAAGGATTTCTGCCTGCCTCTCCTTCCTTAGAAGCATCTCTCTAGAAGGTTCCATAAGAGCAAGGCTGTGTTGTAGCAGTGTACCCTACGAGTCCACCTGCAGGGGCTCATATGTCTACAGTAAAGGGTCTTAACTGTCCCAAGTGACCTCTCCAAATGTGGTCTTCACTGCCTTTGAGGTAAAGGTGTCTATCTCTAAACATCTCCACCAGCATCATCTGCTGGAACCTGCCTGGGGAACAGAAAAGCCCACAGTCCTTGGCAGAAGGTACAATGCTTCAAACCCACTGCACCTTTGCAGCCACCTTCTTGCCCCCATAGAACTGATACATGGGGTTTCCCTTTGTCTCTGTGGGTCACCTGAGATACAACAGCCCTTCATGATCCTGTCCAGAAGTTAACCAGAAAACTGAGAGCACGGAAACCAAGAATAAACAGTGGATCATCAAGTATTTTAACTACTTGCCAATTATTTCATACCAAATGTATGCAGTAGTCTAGATACTTAAAAGGCAAAGTCAGTTTCCAGATTCAGATGTTATAACTCCTTCCTCTATGTCTCGTTGAGTTCTCCCTGATAGAAACTTGCTAATCTGAGAGAAATACAGAGCTTGCTGCCCATTGTTACACCCAAACACCAACTGAATGTTTTAGAATCATGTACTGTCTCTCCATTACTTGTGTAGCCAAATGAGCATCCAAAAGCCTTAAAAATTAAATAGCACATGTTTATTTATTTGCTTGTTTAGATTTTACTTGAGACAGGGTTTCTCTGTGCAGCCTTGGCTGTTCTGAAACTCATTCTGTAGACCAGGCTGGCCTCAAACTCACAGAGATCTGCCTGCCTCTGCCTCCCAAGTGCTGGGATTAAAGGTGTACAATACCACCACCCAGCAAAATTAAATTGTTTAAGAATAAAATCTTTCAGTTGGAAAAATGGTAAACTATTGCTAAAAGTGATTGTTCATGGTAGTTGGATCTGGGTGATGTATTGTGCTTTTACATAGTAGTTCAAGTAAAAGATGAAAATTACCAATAATTGGTTAGGGGTGTTTTTATAATAGAAAAAAGAGAGAGAAGCTATCTTGTATCACAAAAGCAGGAAGCTTCATAAGCAAAAACATAAACTTTCTTCTTTGGTTCTTTTTCTTAATGGGGCCATCCTATGTATTTTGTTCTATCTACGCAGATACCCACCCATCAATCAACCCATGTTAATGTGTAACCTTTGAAATATTGTACCATGTAATGATTTTTCAAAAGTTCATTTCTAAGCCCAAAGTGGTGGTTCACACCTGTAATCCCAGCAATCTGGGAGGAAAAGACAGGTAGATCTCTGCAAGTTTGAGGCCAGCCTGGTCTACAAAGAGAGTCCAGGACAGGCAAGACACCACTGAGAAACCCTGTCTCAACTCCCCTCCAAAAAGAAACCTCAAACCAACAAAACAGACAAAAACAACAAAAAAACAAACAACAACAAAAACCCTATTCCTTTCTAAAGTTTTCCAATTAGCAATCAGTCATTCTCACTTCCCTTTCAGGATTAAGAGGCCTTCTGATTGAAGAAGAAGAAGAAAAAAAAAAAAAACAAAAAAAACAGAAACATGGTTATCATTTAAAATAGGGGAAAGAAATCCACAATGATCATGTGAATCACTAGAGCTCTGTGTCTGGCTAGGGCAGGACTTAGGGACCAGCAAGTGGACAGGATGGATAGATGACAAAGGGAGTGAGAGCATGTGTGGGGCAGGGAGGACGACAAGTCAGGTGGACATGGATGGCACTGCCCTTCCGTAAGTCAGAAGAGTGTTGAATATTGGTGATGTCAGAGGGTTTTCAAACAGTAACCATAAAATAACAGTGAGGGAAGGAATGCAGGAGTGGGAGGGAAAATCAAGGCAGACATTCTTTAAGTCTCTTTTCTAATTGTGCCCTGCTTCCATGTACTATGAAATCTTGCAAACACTCCACACTCATGTGTCGTGTTATCAGTCAATGTTCTAAAGAAGAGGAAGACATGAATGTTTTGTATATTTACCTTCAAGATGGGAGCCATGAAGACTGACAGGCCAGTCAGAATAAACACCAGGGTTCCGGTGACTCTTTGTTCCCTGAAACAAAATCCAAAGATCAGCCATCTAACTCCTATTTTCACAGACCTTCAGAGAAAGACCAGATCAGTGTTGGGCTAAAGCATCAAAAGTGTTGACAGAATGCACTTCAAATCTCAAGAATATCATATGAGTTCAACATAATTGTTAACTACCAAACAAATCTTAAAACTATTACAATGTGATTTGAACTTATGAAGAAAAAAAAAGGTTCTTCTAAAGTTCTGCTCCTGTCAGAACCAGGCAAGAAAAATCACTTGCTCTTGGTCCATCAACTACTGGCTTCTTTGAAGCCCCTTATTTTTCAAACAACTTGTCCTGTTGTGCAATTATACCTTCTTTCATAGGAGACAGAGATTACATTGTCCCGTATTCTAATTAACAAGCAGCTCAGGGAAATTTCATGAGTGCAATAAATCTCACCAGTCTCATTTCCAAATCTGCAACAACGGAAGTACTTTTTAACAAATATGATCCTCATCTGACACCCCCTGCCCCCAAGAAAGAATCACCCACTGTTGAGGCGTGGGAAATAGCTGTCCTCTTGTGTGAGCTATGCACCCTAGCTCTTGTGAGCAAAGCTTGCTGAGACAGAAACCCAAAGGCCAAAATCAAACAAAACACTCAACAGAGTACAAAAGTCTTCTAATTTAATATTTGTAGGGTCTCAAGTTCTTAGGGAACAGAAATGGGCTAGAATTCTGACTCCTTCATGGGATGCTGGAAATCATGGCGACTTAAGGGTTCCAAAGTTTGGCACAGCATGATCTACAGCACTCAGCTGTGTATTAAAGAAAATAAATCACTTGTTTATATTTTTATGTTGCACCATTTAATATTGCACTAATCAGAAAACTGATAAACTCTACAAAGTGAACTAAAAGTTATTAGCTATTCTTCCTATTAAAAAGTCCTTCCTGGAAAAGACAATTTAGGAATAAATTAACTGTCACCATCCACTTTTTATCCACAGATTGTGTCCACTTCTTTATGATTGACACAAAGATGTATACACGTGGGTTTTTTTTTTTTTTAGGGCCATTATCCTGTGACAACACACCTCACTCCCAGAAACTTTGGTTGTTCTCCAGGCGCAGAGGTCTCTGTCTCCATCTTCAGACTGTCGATGTGAGCAATGGAGATGACAGTAGCAGCCACGTACCAGGGAAGAGCCATGAAGGAGCAAACCACCATGAGGATGGCGACCCAAAACAGATCCAGGTGATACCCGGCTCCCTTCTGCAGAAACAAGTCACAGCACATGTGCAGAAAGCACTCATACTTGTCATCTATGGTTAGGCACAGGAACGATGATAAAGACACTTGATTAAAAAAATCCAAGGACACACATCGAGAAGGGACTTTCCCTTCCTCATAATACTCTCCCAGGGACAGACACCAAGCCCTCTCCTCCAGCACCTATGCAAATGCTACTCTATTATAATTCTGAATAATTGAGACCTATGCCCACTTCTCAGGATCTATGCATTCATTACATATTAACCTTTCTGCAACCAATTTTGTAACCCAAAAAAATGAAGGTAGGGGCCGTATTTGGAGAGTTGCTGGGACCATCTGATGAAGTAGCCACAACAAAGGGCCTCATAACACCTTACAAAGAGTGTAGCTGTTACATAGTAAGTGCTCACTAAGGGAGGAGCTGCTCAAAGTGGCGGTGGTTTGCATTTGCAAAGAAGCACACCATCTTTTCTGTGTGACAGAGATGGTACTAGGCGTGCATAGAGATCCCCCAAACAATCCTGAAATGGTATGTAGATGGTCACCTCTCACTTCTCGTAGCCTATGAGAATATTTGCTTAACCACTTACTACCCACCATCATTAGGACAAAGAATACTCCCCTTAATCAATATAGACTGATTTCAAACACCAGCCTATGGTCACAATAACATTTACTGGCTGGATAAATAGACAATGCAACAAAAGTTCTGGCTCCTTCACTCACTAAATAAATACTGTTCATCATGACTCCGGTGTTTTCCTGTGGTTATATTTCTCTGCTCTATTTATGAAGAAATCAAAGGCCCATACCCCCGTGGAGCCGGGGAAACTAGAGCTCTCCATTCTCACAGCATGAGGGAGTGGTACCAAGAGTCAGACTATGGCTGAGCCAAGAGAATAGAGAGGCTGGCTTTGGAAAGTGAGGGTGTGATTTACACCAGCAACCCAGGGCGTGTTATCATTCACATCCTGTTAACAGTTTGTCCGAACACTGCTCTAACACAGTCACCAAGATTTTACCCATGGCTTGCACACAAGGTCCATGGTCCCAGAGAATGCACATCAGGCAAGGGAGCTGACACAGAAGCAAAGGCATGTTATCATAAAGCCAGGCTTGACTGGGAACAGACCTCTCTGCTCACGAGACACATGTATAGAATCAGTTCACCTTAGGAATGCACAATTATGTAAATTGAAAGGTGAATAAGGTAGGCAAGAAAGAGGCAAACATGGGGTAGGCTGACATAAACTTATTCTATAATGATCAAGGAAGTAAATAAGATATATTTGGGCTCTCAATCAGGCAGGCTTTGTTCCAGCAAAGAATTGACTGGCAACTTAGTACCAGGCAGGAATCCAGCTGCTGCTGACACCTTTGTGAACAAATAAACAAATAAACAGAATTCTGCTCTCGTGGAATTTCCTTTCTATTGTGCAAGACAGTACTGAATATATATATCTAGCATCTTCCTTGGTAATAAGTCCCAAGAGGAACCAGAATAACTTGGGACTGCATTGGGAGTAAGATGGGATACCACTGGAGGACGTTCAGTAGCCGAGTGATCTGACTGCTATGTTCTAAGCACTGTGGTTACTGTGTTAAGGACAAATTGAATAGGGCCAAGGGCAGCAGGACCAGTTAGGAGGCAGATGTTACAGGTCATTTAAGAGATTATGATTATGAAGACAGAGATGGTTGGATTCTGACTGTGCACTAAGAATTGCATTCTCCTACCAGTGTGTGTGTCTACAATGCTGCTGCACGGCCATTCGGAATCTGGTTGCTGGTAGAAGGACCGATGTGTAGTGCCTCATCTTTCCTGGTTCTCGCCCTTGAATTCCACACCAATGCCACACTCAGCCACAGGAGATCCTTCAATGTGTTTCCCTCACTAATGCCTTCTGTGTCACTCCTCATGGTAGCATCTACCTGGCATACGTTCCACTCTTCTCCTTGGCTAGTTTTACTTAGTGAAAACTGAAACTGACTTTCATCTTTTCTGCTGGTTTAAGGACATTGAGTCCAGAGATGAAAGACCCAATGAATTTATTTCCTCAGGTGTCATGCAAGGCTTACTAGCAATGCAAGGCTTACTATGTCTACATCAATGTCCCTGCATATATTTAGAGATATTTATATGTCTCTAAGGTCTAGAGACATAATATTGAAAAGAATGAAAAAAGCTTTGCCAAAAGCTACTGCCACAAACTCTTTAGAAGCTGAACACTTACTTTATAGAAGTCTTTCCTACAAGCCATCTTAGCCATGCATGAAAGCAATCCTCTCCTAAAGGCTTGCCTTGGCTAGAAGTAACTGAATGACTCCATTTGAATGGAAATAAAACAATGTGCAAATAGTGGCGCCCTTAACTAAAAACTGCGAGAAAGACAGAAAACAGAAACACTCACAAATAGCATCTCCCCCTTTCCCCTCCCCATTGCTTCTGGTTTTTCTAGACTCTCTTGGGTTGAACAACAGCCTCTTTTCACTCAGTTCTCCCATCCCTCCTTACTGCTGCCAGCAGGAGGGTTTCAAATACAATCCTTCAGGCTTACATTCTATTCTTATCCTCTCCCTTCCAGTCTCAACTCAAGTCCTGCTTTTCCTTCACGAGGACCAGCCCCCCATGCTGCCGCCCCCACAGGAGCCCCTGTGGTACTCTTGCCCTGACAACCAATACTCTTCATAGACTAATCTTCAAAGATTTTAATCATGCTCCAACGTTATAGAGAATTTTGGGTGACTGTTCAGGCAGCAAATTGTCTATGTCATTTTCTTCTTCTTTTTTTTTCTCATTTTGGAAGCTGCTAACTTGTACTTCTGGTTCACCCAAGTAATCAAGTTTCATTCCTTCTCAGGTCTCTGATGGGGTTGAAGAGCAGATAGCTTAGTCTTAGAATTAACCTTAGCTATTTAGGGCTTAAGCTGTTTTTAGGTCTAGATAGATGTTCTAATTTGACAGAGATGAGATATGATGGATATTGATTCTCATTCAGAGTTTTGGAATCACCAAGATAGGAAGGAAGTTTTCTACAACGTTGCCAAATACAATTAGCCAAAAAACCATGAACGTAACATTTATATAATTCCTGATTGTTTTGTGGTTCCTCTTGCTATATGTAACTTTTTATTTATGTGTAATAATATAAATGTATATGCCAAAAATATAATATAACATAATATAGTATAATATAATATAATCTTCTGGGAAACAAACAATTAAACAAACAAAAAACCCATTTTAATGAATGTGACACTTCCGTGATCAAAACCTTTCAGTGGCTTCCAGTGTTCACTTATAATACAATAATAGTGAAAACTCAATAGTATAAAACCACCTGTCAGGATATATATGAGCATTTATTCCTTATACCCTGGCCAACTTCTAGTAGTGTCTGGAGATATTTCTTGGTATCGTAACTTGGGAGAAAGGGTGCAACTGGCAAGCCAGAACAGAGACCAGACCTACATGGCTGCCAGTACACAGGACAAGCACTGCCAATGGGACTGTTCAAATGAGCACAAATGTTGAAGCTAACAAACCTCACGTTGTGAGATCTGAGTCTACTACCTTTGACCTCAACTTGAATCACTTGCTCCCCTGGCCTGCTCTCTGCTTCTTGATACAACAGGCTCCTTCTCTCTCTGGGGCCTTTGTGTGGCAAACTATTACGGAATAAACATATACTGATGACTTATTCTGTTCTAGGCCCTGCGTTTGATTAACCAATGAATAAGACAAGCAGCCGTTCTTACGGAGAACGCAGGTGATTAGCTCATCAGGCAGTGGCAAGCGATCTGACACACATGCACACGTGCAAGACACAAGGCACTAAGTAAGAGGGCTCAGCTCAAACCTTGATGTGTCCTTTAGGAAAGAGACCAGACATTCAAACAGTTTTACCCTCAGCGGCCACCACATATATTTGGCATATAAGAAACAATTTAAAGATGTCCTTGAGTTCATGACTATAAACCCAAAGCATATCCTACCTTCTGAAACTGCAAAGTCGCTTAAGCACAAACACACTGTTTCTTTGAAACAGCGTATTCCTCGCTAACGCAGAAAGGAAGTCATTTAGGACTAAATCCGCAAAATCAAAATAAGACTAGAAGCCTAATGTGCGTATGCTATACAAAGATGTCAAGGTAGGAAGAGTTAGGAGCAACACACAAATAAGGGGTAAACGTTTATCATGCTACAGGCCTACAAGGTGGAGTCACTAAGAACATTCCACCAAGAGGTCATGACGGGAGCCGAGGACTCAGATCCATGTGGAAATATCAATGGACTCTAAATGGAAATGTATCTAAGTTTGGAAAAGATACTAAAAACACTGAGGAAGAAGCGGTGGTGTGCGTCTCATCTAAATGTGGCTTTAATCCACGTAAGCAGCCACAGATGGAGGAGCGGGGATGGGCTTGCACCTTCTTCGCGTATTTATTGAGGCTAATATGGAATCGGGGTGGGCCACATAAAGGCTGGAGGGAAGAACAAACCATGGGCCTTACTTTGAAAACATTTTGGCTGAGATGAAGTAATTACACAAAGCACTGTATGAGCTATTATGTGACCCGTGGCACAGAATAATATAAATCACTAAGAAAAAACAAAACAAAACAAAACAAAACAAAAAGCAAGGACAATAAAATTTACATTAGGGATGAAGGCAGTTAACGCTAGGAGTTTATATTTAGAAATGCTTCAAGAATGGAGCCGCTTTTGATGAGCAGCAATGACTGAGGAGTGAGGAGTGGGTCTTCCCAGTCACGGGACGGCAGACCTGTGAGAACCAAGAAACCCAAAGGCCATTTGAGTAGAGTACTGGCCGACACATTGCGACAAAGTGCTTTAAATCTAGATTGAGGTTGTTTCTTGAGGTTCTTTAAATACCAGCCTGAGAAAAACAAAACAGTTAAGATGCAAAAGTTTAGACAGCCAAGGTACTCTAGACGTAGAAACAACTTGTAAGAACGTCACCTCAAAAACAAAAAAATAATGCGGTTGATGTGAAGTGAGAAAGACTGGTTAGTATGCTTCACTGGCTAAACTATTACAAAAATCTAGTTTGAAATAAGAGCACTAGATCCAAAATTATGATAATAGAGACATAAATGAAAAATACAGAGCAAGATAAAGTTTGGGAATTTTTTGGGGGGGTTGTTTTGATTTGTTTTTTGAGATAAGAGTTTGAGAATTATTATTTTTTTAAATATACAGTGAAAATACCATGTTTAAATTGTTTCACCACAAAGTATATCATAGAGAAACAACTGCCAAAACGATCTGATGTATATCTCTAGGTGTCTGTCCTAAATGATTTCTGCCTCCTCCCCGAGGCTCTTGAAGTCACTGTTTTGGAAGGAGTGCCTCTGGCTCTGCTGTCTGAAGGTGCTGTGCTCCGGCCTCTGACAATGACTCAGGAATGATCTCAGAGAAGTACTTGAACTTGATGAACCTAGTTTGCTTTTGAGTTCTGTGCAGGTAGGATGAAGGGCATCACTAACAAAAATGGCCCCAGACATCCAAGAGTCTCGGTGTTGCTATGTCAACATGGGGTTGTTCGGCAGAGCGGAAAGGTGGGTGCCATCTCAGAAGCACACACAATTGCTTAACAAAGATGCCAAGCAAGTGCCACCCGACTCGTGCAGCTGTCGACACTGTGGGGCCTCCATCACCCTTGTCACCTCAGGTTTCTCTTTTGAACTAAGTTCCTAGCATTTAGCATCTTACATAGTGTTAGGCAGAATCTCTGATTTATAAATTCCACAGCTCTCGTCTCCTAGCAAACTGAGAACAAAACAATCTCCTGAGTGCATAGCCTTTGATGCATGAAGAAATGTCACTGGTGGCATTTGATTTGTGACAAATGACTGGCATTCACATCATTGCCATCATTATGAAAAAAAAAAGTTTCAAATAAACAATTCTAAAAGGGAAAGAAACTCATTTTTGTACATCTATCTCCCATTTTCAGGGCAAACACTAACACTCCCAATTTTCTAATGTTTCCTGAGGCACAGAGAAATAAAATCCTCTATTTTATCAATCCCAAATATATTTAAATTTAAATTTGGAATTTTATCAATTAGAAAATTTGAGAGGCATTGAAGGACTAGAAACTCAATCACAAACATTCTCAGCAAATTTTTTTTTAACCAATGACAGATTAAAATTTAAATGGGGTTTCCAATATTTTCATATTAAAAATATATTCATCAAATTTTATGTTTAGCCTTTCAATAAACAAAACTCAAACCATTCCTAACACTAAACAGAGTACACAGGGAGCCTTGCCTCTCTCAGTCTTGCCAATGGGTGCAATGCCAGATGAAAAAGAATCTCCAAGGAAATTCTTTTTTTTTCTTTTTTTTTCCTTTTTTTATTATTAATTTACATCTCAGTTGTTAGCCCATCCCTTGTATCCTCCCATTCCTCCCTCCCTCCTGCTTTCTCCCCTATTCCCCTCCCCTATGTCTGTGACTGAGGGGGACCTCCTCCCCCCTGTATATGCTCATAGGGTATTGAGTCTCTTCTTGATAACCTATTATCCTTCCTCTGAGTGCCACCAGGCGTCCCCATCCAAGAGACACGGTCAAATATGGGGGAACCAGAGTTTGTGTGAAAGTCAGATCTCCTTCTCCACTTAACGGTGGAGAATGTCCTGTCCATCGGCTAGTCTGGGTAGGGGTTCGAAGTTTACTGCCTATATTTTCCTTGGCTGGTGCCACAGTTTGAGGAGGATCCCAGGGCCCAGACCCGCCTGTAGTTTTCCAGGACCCTCTGGATCCTTCTATTTCCTCATTCTCCCAGGCTTCTCACACCTAAAGTCTCAATAGGATGTCCTCCCCTCTGACCTACTTTCCTGGTAGGTAAAGTTTTTCATGGGGACGTACCCTTTGGACTAGTGTCTCGATATAAGTGAGTATATATCATTTAACTCTTTTTGCTTCTGGGTGAACTCACTCATTATGATAATTTCTAGTTCAATTTCGGAAATTCCTTGTTTTTAATAGCTGAGTAGTATTCCATAGTGTAAATGTACCACAGTTTCTTTATCCATTCTTCTACTGAGGGACACGTAGGCTGTTTCCATGTTCTGGCTATTATGAATAAGGCAGATATGAACATGGTTGAGCATATGTCCCTGTTGTGTGGTAGTGTATCTTCTGGGTATAATCCAAGTAGTGGAATAACTGCCAAGGAAATTCTTAAGCACAAACCTGCAATTGACTTTGTGACTAGAATTCACATTACCTATATGGCTTGGAAAAGCCCAAGCTTAAAAAAAAAAATGAGTTTAAAGTGACTGTGGCTTTATTCTTTGCCCCTACTCCTTTCCCCCATGTATGTGTATACGTATATGTATGTGTGTGTGTATGTATGTATATATACATATGTTATGGGGTGAATGGACAGAGAGAGAAACGGATGAATCATGTGCTGCTATTTTTGTTATGAATGTGGCTTTGCCCTTCTACAATTGAAAATGGATTCCTTCCCCACCCCTCAGAATGAGTGACTATGACTTGGTCAAGTAAGGAAGCAAAGCTGAGAGCTGCAGATGTAACCGGATTTTTTTTTGCAGGGGGGGGGATTATCTTCTACTTCTTAGCTCATGGAAATCCGCTGCCATGGAACAAGTGCAAACAATGGTTAGCACGCTGAGAAGTTCACGCCCATAGAAGGACTCTGGGAGATAAAAGACTGTGTGGTAAGGTGAGGTGGCATTCAGAGAGACACATACATCACATATGTGAAAAGATGCATGAAGCATACTGCATGGAGGAAAAGGACAGAAAGAAGGCAGACAGCTCATGGGAAAAGCAACATGCTACAACATGCTAAACACATGAGTCAAGTACACAAATGAAGAGGCACGCATGGACAATCAGCCTAGCTGAGATCTGAGGCGATCCCATCCAAAACTAACACCATTTCCAAAGAGACCTCAAGCAAGAACTGCCCTGCAGAACCAGTGAACCCACCCACAGAACAGGAGCTGATAACAGTTCGTTTCTGTTGCTGTTTTAAGCCACTGAGGTATTCAGTGGCTTGTTAATGGCAAAACAATGCTATAGGAAGAATAATAAGCAACTTTATTGTCCTGAACAAATTTCAAAGGAAAGAAACAGAGGGGTGAAGAGAAAAATCTATACACCAAAAGTCTACAAATATTTTAAAATCATAAATATGCAAATGCTAATTGGATCCTGATTTAAATGAATAAACTATACGTTTAAAGTTTATTATATTGGGCTGGTAAACTGCTTCTCATGCAAAAATGAGGACCTGAATCCAATACCCAGATCCCATGTGAAAAACACATGGCAATAAGCACTTATGGCATGCCTACAACCTCAGCATTGTGGAGGCAGAGACACCAGGCCCCTGAGGCAGGCTGGCTAGCCAATCTCCCTTTGCTGGGTGAGTTTTAGGTAAGTAATAGATCCTGTCTCAAAAAAAAAAAAGTGAGCACAATAACACCAGGGGTTGCTCCCTGGCTTCATGACCATCCTTACACACAGAAGCTACACATACATTCACACACAACAATATATAGTTTGCTGCATTTATAGAACTTTTGGAGGCAATATGCACTGAAAACTTCGACAGTGGCGATTCTGTTAATATTTTTAGACTTGCATGGCAGCTACGTTTTGAAGAAGAGGTCTTCCCTTTAAAATGCATACTGTATGTAATTTATGGGTGGTGTAAGTACGCTGCCCAGACTTTAAGGTTCGAAGATGAACACGGAGTACAAGGGACACAATGTCGGTCACAAGTCGATAGTTAATAAGGGGATATCTGGGAGTATTCTATGACTACTTACTTTTTATATGTTTGAAACTTCCCATAGCACTGCATAGATTTTTTTAAGGATAAGCAGAAATGACTCTTTTTTTTTTTTCATGTAAGTAACATGATCAAATGCCTTCCTAAAGCAATCAGAGCTCCCCCATGACACCATAAATGGTTTAGTTGACTTTTCAAATCAAGGCTGACCACTAACTTGCTACATAGCTGAGGATAACTGTGATATATTTCACAGTATAAAAATTAAAGTTACTAATCAAATGATTGTATGTAGTGTTACCAGCGACTGGGGCCCTTTTGAGTTTACACATGATTCCTTCTAATACTTCTGTAGTGAAGTCTTAAGGAAATTAACAAAGTATGTTTTATTGGTTTCTAGTGAACAGTACTTAAACTCTTGTGACAGTCTTTTTAAAAGTCACTTGTAACGTTTTCCATAGAACAATATATTTATAATTTTTAAATATTCCCAATGAGAAAAAGGCCCACAAAGAAGCATGTTATGTTTTTGCTTCTGCCCCATTTTGTAACAAAATGAATTGTTTAGGGGGAGAAGAATTTAGCATACTTTGGTAACATCAGATTCTAAAACCAAGGTTTGAGGGTCTAGAGAGATGGCTCAGTGCTTACGAGTCCTTCCGCTTCTCTTCCAGAGAATCCAAGTTCAGTTCCCAGTCCCAACCATACAACCTACGACTGCCTGCAACTTCATCTCCAGAGAATCCAATGTTTTTCTGACCTCTCTGCAGTCACACACACACACACACACACACACACACACACACACACACACACACACACCACACAGGGAGAGAGAGACAGAGAGACAGAGACAGAGAGACAGACAGAGAGACAGAGAGACAGTGATAGAGAGACAGAGAGACAGAGATAGAGAGACAGAGACAGAGAGAGAGACAGAGAGACAGAGAGAGAGACAGAGACAGAGAGACAGAAAGAGACAGACAAATCAAAGCAAGATGGCAAGAAAAAAAAAAAAAAGAGTTGCCTTCACTGTGCTTCCTAATTATTTGCTCATAGAATTAATGTGTTAAAACACGAGACCCAGAGCTGAGCACTGTAAAGCATTCCAGGGAAAGCCTGGGAGCAAGGCACAAACACATTAGCAGTTAAACAACAATCTTCAAATGGAAACTGTGTCATCTTATCCATTCATGTGTATAACACACACACGGCCATTGTAACATAAGTTTCAGCAGTTCTCCTAATTCAAAATCAGTGCCTTATCCTGTATCGGTGACGACCTCAAGGTTTTATTCTGTAAGGTTCTGCTTTCTGGCCTTCGGCATTCACTGTGAGTAAACGTGGGTAATTCTCATGCTTCTGTAATTTCCGTTCTATTGAAACACAAGCCAGACACCTTCACGCCTCACTTCCACATCACTGAATACGCCGGCAAACCACTGCATTCCAGACCACTGTTTCCCTAAGGATTTCACCGACCATCCAGGAAGCTTTCCTCTTGAGTGCCCTCCGTGCCAACGAAGTGACCAACCAAGGTGAGGCTTTCCACACCCTGGATGCCTTACCCAGAGCACGCTTCAGGAATGAGTCACACGCTGTGTGTGTGGTCACTGCTGCTTGCTTTGCACTCCCTCTCCCTCCGAACCTTCAAAGCTGAAATGCTTTTTAATGAAAGCGTTAATATTTTCTGAGATTTATGAGTTATGGGATTTACTTCTTTCTCACCCTAATCCGTGGTTCTAACCAAGAAGGTGGATCGCTGTTCTTACTCATCTGCCTGGTGTGTCTCTACAGTCGAAGGCATTGGTGTCCCAGGATCTTTGCTATGCCCATCCTTCCTGAACTCATTTTTGTGATGAACTTTCCTGGCTTCAGATGTTATTCTAATACATTTCCCTGTTTCTCTTATACAGTGATTATGAAAAGATAATGAGTTAATATATAATACAAAGCTCTTTCAAAAGAACCTGATTCATGGGAAGCACCCATTAAATTTTAGTTCTTTTTAACATTATTATTCATCTCTCATCCCTTACGTGGTATTATTTAAATCTTTGTGATTTAAGTGACCTAAAATATCACTAGATAGGGAGAAAAACTATGTAGTGTATTAACAACTTAGGCAGTCTCTTGAAAGAAACCCCATACTACTAAACCATTTTCTTTAGGTTCATGACAATGCCACTAAACCAATGTTTGCAAACCCCCAATATAAAAATAAAAACTTTTCTCAATACCTTTATAATATGTAATATCCTGAGATAAATATTTTAGGAAGGAGGGAGGAGTAAAAATGCTTACCACAGCTTGTGGTAAGTGGATATCTGAATAATGTTTAATAATAAATCTTTACTCATTCTCAGCAGTAAGCATTGATGTGATTAAAGAGATGGAAATGGCAAAAAAAAAAAAAAAAAAAGGTGGAAATGGCAATTAGTCTGACCTGATCTGGCCATTACATACTGTACACACACATATGTTTCAAACTGTCACATTAACCCTGTAAACAGATGCAATTCATTTTCTGTGTAAAGTCACAGGGATAGCACTCAGGACCTTGTAAAGCAGATGAGCACTTTATCGCCTAGCTATGCACTGCCCAGCTCATAAACAAAAACAAAAACAAAAACAAAACCTTTCTGGAAAAGGAAATCAACTGCATTTATTTAATTAAACCTGATTACCATGTCTTCATGAAGGATGGTTGCCATATTTAAATCAGAAGTGGGAAGACAATGAGCACACCCATTCCTCGATGGTGACATGTCTTCCTCCTGTTTAAGTGAGTGCACCTGAGCCCTGAGGACCTTTGGGGGTGGGGGTGGGGGTGGGGAGGCGATCTCTGTGTGACTTCGCATTATGCTATACGGCTCTCAATGACGCTCACTTGCTTTGGAATCAATAGATCCTACCAAGAGCTAAGAAGACCATGGATGGCCACGGCGGGGGTGCGGGGGCCTTTGTATGACCACTTACCTTGAGCTTGTGCTCTTTCCTGTTCACAATCACAGCCGTGATTTGCTGGTCCATGAAAATCAGAATGGTAACTAAGAGAGCCGGAATAGCAGCAGCAAGGCACACCCACCAGGGGTTCCCTCCAAATGGTGGGACAAACCAACCTCGGTTAGGACTTGTTGGCTTAAAGCAAAGAGATACACATTTTTAGGACAGTGTTAACATATGCTACATGGTTTTTAAAAATACAATTTCTGGAGGGTCAAGTAGAAATAAATATAGCCTGGAGAAAAGGATTATTTAACACAAGTCTTCCCTAAAGATGCTATTTTTAAGATGTTCATCAAAGGAAAGGAGATGAAAAATATGAGTTATTGGAAGAGAAGGGGGTGATATTTTGAATACATAGAATTATTTAACATAAGGCATCTGATAGAAAACAGCAAAATTTAGTATTAAGAGACATAGAAGTAAACCCCAAATGAGATTGTCTAAGAAGCAGCAAAAAATTAAAAGCCACCATGGATCTTGTTTGAATTGTAGCAGTTAACAGATATTGTCTCTACTCTTGCCAAATAAATGGCTTCATAACACATAAAATTCTATTTTACATGGTATAATTGAACTAAGTGAAATGTTCAGATCTCTTATTTTACATAGGAAAATTATCCAGAAGTGATTAAATGTACAGAGCTGTGTCAAAAGACCAGAAAGAGTTGTCATTTTCCAACTTTCAGGAGAACATATATGTCTGTCACAGAACGAGAATGTTCTATGCTATCTCTTTCTTTAAGAAAAGCAAATAAATGTAAACATAATATTACTTACAAGTTTGTTCCTCCCTTTTTCTCAAGACAGGCTCTTATTTTATAGTCTAGGTTGGCTTGAAATTCCCTATGTACCCCAGACTGGCCTCAAATTTGTAGAAATCTCCCTGTCTCAGTCTCTTGAGGGTTGGGCTGGTAGGCATAAGCCACAAACCCTGGATGCATGTTTCCTTTCAGTTTGCTCAAAAATCCATCCTGGAAACAAAACCCACTTTCAAATACCCTATACCATACTTTGTGAGCTTGTAGGGCAGGACATTTCATCCTGCTCACTAAAGCATTTCAACCCCCTCTCCCAGGATGGAGTCTGGCTCTCAGAAAAGATTTAGAAAATACTGATATAAATGCATTTGTGATTGAACCAACTAGAATTTATCTTTGCTAATGAATATGATATTATGCCAAAGATATTCTTTACTGTTATATATGTGCGTGTGTGCATGCATATCTCTGCCTCATTAACTAGCTATATGAAATTGCAATCAGCTTAATAGTGTTTGACATTATTATCTCAGTAGTGGAGAAATTAGAGTAAGGATTTTTCTAGAAAATAGGTTAAAGTTTTGCAATAAAAACTACATAGACATATAACTACAAATGACTGACATGTACGTTTCATGCATTGAGCTTATATATACAGTAAGTTCAGAAAATATATAATTCTTTAGTCTTCTTTGTAACAATTAAACTTTATAAGTGCTCTCGATAGATAGTTTGGTAGGAGGGGAAAGACTGCTAAGTTAGAACTTGAAGGCTTGAATTCTAGCATCAATGCCTGCCACCACAGTTAAGAAGTACAGGGTATTCATGGGTTAAAAACAAACATAGTGCTAGGCATGTGTGCTCCCTCAGAACTGCTGCATGAATCAGGCCGATTAGGTCTATATGACTGTCTGGAATACTCTTAAAATACACAAGGCAGAGTTAGTTAATGCTATATGCTATTTGAAAATAAAACTCGATAAAACACACATCTTAAGTAATGATCCCAACTGTGGTGTTTAATTTTAGTGAAGGAATTAGCCTAACAGGGGATTGCTTTGAGGGGAAAAGGGGTAATTATGCAAAACAAAAGATTCGCAATAAAGGAAAAGAAAGAAGTAAAGAAAAAAGCCAAAAAGTTTGAGAAACAAGCATAAGAGACCTTCACTCACCTTGAACTCGCTTGGCACAATTAGTTTTGGGGTGTCCACACCTACTAGGGCATCTATTACACAGAATATGAGAATGGATAAAATAATGGCAAAATCACTGATCAGTTTTCTTGCCTGGAGAAAAAAAAAAAAAAAGAGAGAGAGAACTATTTAGTACCAGATATACATGCCTGTGCCTATGTTTGAAGTGAAAAATTATTTGGTATTTACTAATAATTTATCAAGAAATTATTCTCTGGCCAGACATAAAAGAGTTCACTCAAACAGGGTATATCATTTGTTCTATGTGGAGCATGAAAGGCATTTAGATAAGAATAAAATCTAAGCACATATTACACTATGAAACAGAACTCAGTTTTTTCTGGAAAGCGGTGCTTTAAGTAATAAACAAGACAACAATGTCTTAGTCACTGTTCTATTGCTGTTAAAAGACACCATGATCGAGGCAACTATTGTAAAAGAAAGCATTTCATTCTGGGCTTGCTTATTGTTTCAGGGGCTAATGGTGTTGGAGAAGTAGCTGAGAGTTGCAGATCCTGATCTTTGGCAGAGAGAAAGGGCCTAAGCCTGGCATGGGCTTTTAAAACCTCAACACCTACCCCCAAGGACACATTTCCTGAAGTAAGGCCACACCTCTTCCAACAAGGCCACATCTCCTAATCCTTATAATCCTTTCAAACAGTTCCATTTCCTGGTGACTAAGCATTAGTCTCAGAAATACGAGTCTATGGGGGCCATTCTTATCCAAAGAACCACAAATGGGAAATCCCATTAAGTAGCCCTAGGATGACACAAATCTATCAGAAGATTTCAAGTTCCAGCCAATGGAGCAACGTCAGAATAAAGATTCACAGTACCAGAGATGGCATATAGAAACCAAAGGCTGCATAAGCTTTGTCTAAGAAACCAACCCTTGTTGGGCTGGTACTGAAACGCTTCTTGGTATGAGGAATCTCTTTATGGCTAAAGTGTGATCACCATTATTTTGGCATCTAATGCCTTAAATGCCTCATGTGGGCATGATAAGATCTAAGCATTAAATCCTGTGTCTTCCCCCTGAAGAGGTGCAGAATGACTATTTAAAAGTCATCAAGGGAGCACGGGACTTGAGTTATGTTAGGGTTCCTCTGTCATTGCTAGAGACAACACCTGAGCGTCTCATATGTGGTACACAATAGCGCATCACTGGCTTGTTCATTAAGAGCTACTCAGTTCTTAACGTTTGCTTTGTGATGAGGACACCTTAGCAAGTAAAACAGATACAATCCACAGCTTCGTGAAGCCCTAAGCTGTGTTCGATCCAACAAAGCTTGCTCCTATGTAAAATTAGGGTTGACTCCAACATCAAGCTATCTCAAGGTGAACGGTCAGTTTTCTGGTGCTGGATGACAAAGATGGGCTAAGGAAGTACATGGTTCTTCAGATAAATGGGCTCCAGAAAATGAATCTATGTCCATGTGCTCAGTAAGAGCCAAAGCAAGGGAGGAAACTGCATGACGATGCAGCACGGTCTAAGGAGGTCGGATGTCAGGAGCGACAATGATAGGTAGCAGTAGGATCAAAGATGCTTCTTCTGGCTGAGAATTCTTCGCCTTCCAGAAGGCCAGAGTCTGTTAGCTTTAGATTGTTTGAGAAGTATATGCCATGGAAGAGAAGACCAGCTATCAGGGAAGTGTCTACTTCAATTACACACAATGATGGTCAAAGCAAGCAGATGACAGGAATCAAAGGAAACACAGGACAACAGTTGTGATCGCAGTTGCTAGGGGCAGGTGATATGGACTGAATTTTCACTATCGTTATTCACAGCACAAGTGCAAAGCCTTTAGCTTCAATTGCTTCATCTGCAAAGGATAGTTAGAATAACACCAACACTTCACCCTGGTTTTCTTTACCAGAATTAAATGTGATTAACCATGAAAGCGCTCAGCATAAAGTCCGGATAAATTATTATTATTATTTTGTGTTCCAGGAGGCCTCTTGACTGCAAAGACCACTCAAATAATTAGATTATCTCCTGCCAAGAAGTCTCTGAGATGAATCTTTAACTCTAAGTAGCAAAACAAAGCAAAACAAAAATCAAAGTCTAGCAATCCTATGGAACTGCTACACAGGGATGGTTTTTGATTGGAAATGCCTAAAACTAATGCTTCCCAGGGCTCCAGTACTTCATGAAACTAGATTCTTAAGTTTTATGTAAGTAGTGTTGACAATAGCAGTTCAGAATAGTCTGGCAAAAGTTGGTGCTAGGAAGGAGTTTCAGTACTATGTTAGGGTGTTACAACCAACTCCGTTCTAGGAGGCCACAAATCCCTGCACAACCAGAGTTCACTCAAGTCCAATAGTTCTTACCCGTATTTATTCTTCTCCCAATCCCCACCCACTAAAAGCTAACCTAACAGCTCAAATATCCTATAAATTATTTAAAGAGGTAGGAACAGCTACTTTAAAATACAGTTTGCTCCCTTTTCTGTACTAGAGAAGGGAATGCTAATGAAATTAGTCTGCAAGTCCATGGTCCAAGTTTCCAAGCTCCCCGTGTCTACCCGTGGGAGCCTTGCTGCCCTTCCTGCAGTCACCACTACACCTGGCAGAGAAGAGACAGTATCTTGGGTCTTTTGTTAGTTGACTACCCCACCAATCCAACAAGGCAGACTGGATGTCAATCACTGGGTTTACTTATGGAGTTTCTGACTTGGCCCTTGTTATGCTTTGGACCACTGCCTGGCCCTGCAGTGGGTGACAGAGATGACTCAGCATCCCTGAATCATGGCAGAATGAACTCTTCTTCCTTTTCAGGTCATGCGGGCCTGTATACACTGGGAGGCAGACCAAGGCACAAGATGGAAACTACCATGAGGGAAAAAATCCCCTCTAAAATGCTTAGAAACTATTCAGAGTCTTCCTCTATGTAAGAATTTTTTTTAATTCCAACTATATCTTAAATATGGGATTTACAATATTTTCCAAAATTCGTTGAACTATGAAACTATAATCACTTTGCTATAATCATACCTCTTTCTTTCTTTCTTTTTGTTTTTTGTTTTGTTTTGCTTTGAGACATTTGAGACAGTCTCTCTACATAACCTTGGCTCTCCTGGAACTCAACGTGTCCATGAGGGTAGCCTCAAATTTATTGAGAGATCCAACTGCCTCTGCCTCCCAAGTGCTGGAATTAAAAGCATGCACCACCTCACCTGGCTAAATAACTCAATTTAAAATATGCATCTGTCCTAAAAAAAGAAAATTCCTATAATCCAAATTAGTATCATCTTCCACCTGCACTTTTTTCCTGTGTGTGTGTGTGTGTGTGTGTGTGTGTGTGTGTGTGTGTAAGTCATTTGATTATTTCAGTGTGTTGCCATTTTATGCAAATAAGTTTAAATTTCTTTTTGTGATTTTACTATTAAATAGATGGACATTTGCTGGATTATAATATTAACCATCAGGCATTTGCCCAAAATACCCATGATTATTTATTTTTTTATTTTCCCACTTCAAAAGGTAGTATATGCTCCTTGTAGAATATTTAGGATACAAGAGAAAAGTGTTTTTCAATTCCTCTATATAGAAATAAACTCTAATATCTGAAATATAGTAAAACACATCCTCCTGTTGTATATTAGTCTATAAGTATATATAAAAATATAAGTACAAAAGTCTACTCACAGGTGTGGAAACATAAAAATCAGGACATTCCAATATTTGGGGAGTTTTGGGTTTTGTTTGTTTTTTAGATAAGATCTCACTATGATGTTCCAGATGATGATGCTGCCTCAGTCTCCCAAGTGCTAGGGTTACAGGTGTGTGCTACCATACTCAGCACACAATCTGTTTGCATGTCCCTGTCACAGTTTTCCCTATCTCATTTGATATTTTCTGTAACAAAAGCATTAGAGATGTCAAAGCATTAGGCTGAACAGATATCAAAAAAATCAATCGTTTCTAATAACCTACTGTTTAGATTGCCCCCAACTTTTCTCGACACTGAACAATCTTAAAGAAATACTTGCAAACACCTGGGGCTATTTACTTGGAATAAATTACTGTGGGCAGAATTGTCCTGTCAATGTGTATATAAAAATTTAAAGCTTTGGGACATAATGCCAAATTACTGTCCAGAATGTAATATCGATTTTCCAATTTCACTCTACCTAACATACAAATGACTCTGGATAATGTAAAAAAGTTAAATCCATACTCAAAAGAAAAATAATTTGCTGCCACTGACAATATTTAAAAGAATATATATATTTTTAAAGCTGAATCTCTTAAAACTGTCCTTTTGGGTGGCTTAGCAAACAACTTTGTTTCTTGTTCCATTCTGATTCTCATGTTCCACATAGATTCTATATAAATGTATTGCCCTTTTAAAATCATATTAATATTTATTCTCAGAAGTGTCTCATGCTCACTACATGGACAGAAAGCAAACACAGAATTCCAAATGATTCGATACTCCTTCCAAGGGCAGAGTTCTTGCATGGGTAACCACCCAGACAACCAAGGTTTTTTTTCACAGCTGTTTATTTTGATCTAGGAAATGCTAGGATACTCTGAACATTCTGGAAATCGAGCCTCGTAGACGTCCCAGGCTACTCTAATGGTTACATCCAGAGTTGTTTGCTGGTTTCTTCTCAACTCCCCACATCTCATCATGTTCTCTCTTCTACTTAGACTCTTGCCAGAATGATTTTTCTTCAGAAATGATACTTTAAAAAAATGATCTCTTCAGGACTGATCATGCCTCTAAATTCCAGATCCATCTGATATTTCCACTTGGAATATCTTAGAGGTATCTAAAGATTATCCATAGACATATCTCAAAATTATGTCAAGAAATTAAGAACTTAATCTCCTCTGGTTCATCTTCCCCAGCCAAGCCTGCCTGATCACTGATCTCCATTTTAATTGATGGCAGCTTAATTTACATGTTGTTCAGGATAAAAGAAATACCTTCTCAACCCACCAAGAGTACTTACATATGTGCATGCATACATACACACATATGTCAGAGTAATATGAATGTGTATACAGATATATTGATTCTGGTATAATTTCTGGGCAGTGGCCATCTTGTTAAATGTGGCACTACTGTAACACGGGCAGAAAAGTTACTGAAAAGACAAATTCTAACAAATGCCAGAATTATAGTTCTTAAAATTTATAGAGGATAAAAAGAAACCCTGTTAATAATGCTAAACTTGACTAAAAATTTCAGGCAGAGCTATGGCTTTCTCTGCAACATATTAAATTGTATCTGCTCTCCTCCCTCTTAACTCAAACAGTATATAGTTGAAGAGCTGCAGAAATCAATCCTCGGGATGTTTATGATCTGGTAATTCATGTCTAAGATGCAGTACCCAGTTTAATCATTCATGTCAAGGACAATTCCCTTCCCCAGATCACTTCTATATTTAATACTAAATCTTCTGATGTGGGAAGGTAGGTGGAGTGTTATGTTAGCAGGCTACTCAGGACTTAACTCTGTACTGAGATTAACTGGGAAAAGCAGTCATAAGAGTCAGAACACATCCTAAGGATGTCAAGTCTGTGCAACAGGCATCCTTAGGACTGACTCAGAGATGGGCCCCTCTCCTTGAGCCCTTCTCACAGTTCCAAACACATTTGGGAAAAGAAAAGTGTATTATTTTCTTTCGTTGCTTGCTCTTCCAAAACAATATTTATGTAAATCAACACACTAATAAAAATAAAACCAGAAATTAATAGTTTGCAATTATTAGTGACTATCAGTGATAATTAACAGTAGAGGTACAAATGTTTTCAAGACAAAAATCTCTCTCTCTCTCTCTCTCTTTTTTTTTTTTTTTTTCAGAATCTTATGCCCAATCGTATGGATCAGGGACCTCAGACTTAGTTTGGGTGGACACTTACAACCATCCATCCAAACCCAGTATTAAGTGTCTCAAAGCTAACCTTCAATAGCTTACGGATAGAAATTATCCCAATCTCAGAGAAAACAATGAAGATAACTTATAGAGAGGAAAACTTTGATATTAAAAAATTTCCATGTATGTAGATTCTACATGTCATACTGTAACTTACGAAAGAGAAACATATCTCAAATAAGACTATCCTGATCCTAGTAATATGACTAGTTTTGGACAATTTTTGCTATTTTGTTAGAAAAAGGAAATTTAAAACTATTTTCTATCCTCTGCAAAATTAATTAGAAAATATCTCAATTACGCTAGCATGCTGCAACCATATTAAATATTTAAACTACCAAAGTAAAGAAGAAATTAAGCGGATGAGAAAGACAATTCCAATAATCATACACTGTTCTTTTATTCTTGGGCAAAAACAACCTAATAAATCTATTATAAATGTACTTTTTATGAAGGATGATACCATATTAATTATTGAGGGAGTCATAATCATAGAGACACCAACAGCGAGAAGCTAGTTAATTTACAGGGAAAAATAAATTTGGTTCCTCCAAATCCCCAGAGGACATTTCGTTTTCACTTTGCAAGGACCACAGCTGCTCTTAAATTAACTGGGGCGGGGGATGTGCTCTGCAAGCCTGCAGAGCTGTTCCCAATGGGTGAGCTGCTACAGAGAGACAGTCCAGTAGCAGGCACCCTGTGGGCTTTCAATGAATACTAGTCTATGATGTCAAGGCCTCTAATGAGAGTGGTGCTTGTGTAAAAAAGCACTTATTCTAGAAGAAAAAAGGTACACTAGACAAATATGTGCTCTCTGGCAGCCACAGGAATGATCATTTTGAAATTTGATCTCCCTAGTAGCCAATATTATAACGCTTGCATTAAAAAAAAAAAAAAAGGTTAACGTTACTCATAGCAGTGATTTTAATTCACTGTATGTTGATCCAATAATATCTACTATATTCCAAATCCAATAAAAGGAAAGCCTGGTTCAGACTACAGGGTTTTAATTCTATAAGCTTCAAGATAGAAAGATATGGGGGAAATGGGGAATAGGCAGGATAATTTTTCAGGGTGGGGCTCACAGCTTGCCAGTAGGACTTTTCTAAGTAGGCCTAGAGAAGTGGTCCACCCAGGAGACTGGACAGTTGAGCAAGGAATGAAATAAGCCCATCCCAGAAACAAATAACCAAACTCCATGGGAAAAACTATGGTCAGTCCTTGTCCTTGAGATTGAAACTGATCTAGGGAAAGGTAATGTGGTCTGAGGGGTGGGGAACTCCTGCTATCTAGAACCTGCCTCTGTGCCATTGTGAGAAGCCCTTTCCCAATACTATGGCCAACCACCATCATTCTGAACTTAATTTTAATTGGGGCTCAATTGAAGTTAACTGTATTTTTTTTTTGTCAAATATCTCTAAGAGCTGTAGGATTTGTAGTGAGCGTAAAAATGTATACCAGATTAAATTGCATTTATAACTAGATGACCCTTTGTCATTCTTTGTAAAATAAATATGACAAAAATGTTAGACAAAAGCAAATTTGACTTTCAAAATGACTTTCCTAGGTATAAAATATCAAAAGGACTGGGAAAAACTCTGATATGTTCAGTGACAGAAAAATCGTATTTTCTAATGAACTTCAATGATGTGATATGGCTTGATATTTTGAACTATACAAATGTCACCCAGTTTTAGTAACATCAGAATGAGACACAGAATATACACCTACTATTTCTTACTCATTTTTAATATGTTAGTTATTTTAGTTTGACAGTTTTTACCTTTCAACAAGAAAAGTGTAAGAGAAAAGAAAACAGAAGTCGAATGTCATCCACCTCTTAGAAAGAACTGTTTACAAAATAAACACAACCAATTTTAGTCGGACAGTGACAGCCAGGTTGTGAGGCAAGCATCATGGTTGGAAAAACATAACTATGGCGCCTTAGATTTTCCTGTGGTTTATACACATAAAAACAAAATACATTACATAGATTTAAATGATCATTATGTTTTCATTTAAATTCTGAAGCACTGCAGTTTGTTTTAATTTGTAATGCCAGTCCCTCAAAATCCAGTATCAGCGTAGGCCATAAAATGGCACTAAAATGTGATCTCTCTGCAGATCTTTAGTATGGATGGAAATGATGACAAAACAAAAGTCATTCTACAACTTATTTTACAATAAGTTAAATATATTAAGTGTGTACTATGTGTCAGGTTCTTGAATTACTCATCTTGGTGTCCTTCACCTAGGATACTGTGAAACAGACATTAGAATAACCATCAATTTGTTCCATGTGGCATAGATATGATAATTAGTAAGATATACAATAGTAGTTTGTACAGGAAAGAGCATCAGTGAAGAGTTTGCACCATCTAAATGTACCATAGAAACTAATACAGCTGCTGAGAATAGCTGGATGGGGATTATTATTTGAATAACTAGCATGCATATATAAAAATAGATTCTGAGTACTCCAGGTTTAGATTTGAAACTCCCTCCTATGGGAGAGTGAGATGACTGGGATTCCTGAAATAAAGCATCCTTATGCCTATTGCGTATATGAGCCAGCCACACGGAATGTGGGACCAATAGTTTTGCCTAGCTCATAGCAATCTATGCTTTCTAACTCCCCCTGTCATGGTATGACCCTGCTGTAGCTTTCAACTCCACTTCTCTTTGTTCCAAGTATGCAGCAACAGCAGCAGCACCCCGTGCTGGCGATCTTTTGCTGGTGTGGGACTTGGGAAGAACATTCATGTGAATGCCTTGAGCCATCTGCCACAGACAATCACACATTACGCTGTGATGTTCCGCCTGGAAGTCTGATGCTAAAAGGCTCTGACTTTGAAGCTGATCTAATAGACCAGTCACAGTGCAGGGCAGGGGACCGATGTGCCTCTCTGAAAGGAATGGACAACATCAGGCAGCAGAAGGAATCCTGGCATTCTAGCCATGTTCCATCAAGTGTTAGGGCTCTGTAGCAGACCTGATATACCAATTATGTAATTAGGCTGGAAAAGCTAATCTTTTCCATGCAGATTGCTTTTACTGATGGATTGCTACTGGGTCCATGAGATACAGAAGGGGAATGAGTCCCTTGACCCTATGATGGTCAAAGGCAAAGACCACACTGGGGGAAATCTAGGTGCTGGTAGGAAGAGAAAGAACTACAGTAGAACAGCCAAGCAACCTATATCAAGTTTGATATGAAAATGAAAATCTTTGAAGCATGGCATGAAATGGGCATCTTAGTTTGCCACCCTGGTTCATTATCTACCCCTCTGTACCAATGGGTTTCTTTGATTTCTGGTTTCCATCTGGGTCTGGCTAGTAATGGCGCAGGAAGAAAGATAAAAGAGAAAGAGGTGGAGGGAAGAGAGAGGGAGAGTGTGAGGGGTAGGGAGAGAAAGGAGGGTACAGTAACGATAGATAGATAGATAGATAGATAGATAGATAGATAGATAGATAGATAGATAGATAGAGCCAGCTGGTTCCTTATGAGATGGCTTGATTGACAGAATCCTCAAGCCTACACTCACATCATTCCTCAAGATCTTTCTCTGCTCTTTTCCTTCATTCTAGGTTCCCTATATCACCCCTTTCCACATCCTCTGGGCCCAGGATAGTAGCAATTTCAGTGTTACGAGCACTACAATACCATAGTATTTGTGTTTTCTCTAACCTCAACTTTGTAAATAATACCTTCATCAAATCATCCTAAGTGGTCATTTCAAGTGGTCCTAGTTTGAGTTCGTTATTTGATGGGCATGCCCCCAGGGATATCAGTGTGATGGCCTCAGCTTCTAGTTGACTAAAGAAGATTGCACAGAGCTGGTCCTGTCCAGCGGCCCAAGGTTCTGTAACTTCCTGGTAAACTCAGTCTCTTATCTACTCCACACTAGAGTAGCCTCAGAGCCTTAGGGTACAAAGACCCCTAGAACCAGGTCAGGACCAATGGAATCAGTACCTGTGATGTCCTGACCTCTATGTCTACTCAGCCCCAGGTCAGCCTCTATGTCTCTAGACTAGAGGGTACTCTAAACCCCAGTCCATACCAGAACCAAAAGCCATCCAAGTAGGAAAGGAAGTTAAAATGTGTCCTTATTGACAGAAATGACACCAAAATAAAACAAATAAGCAAACAAAAACAAAAAGCCAGTACTGCTTAGATTCAGTAAAATTAAAGTTAAAAAACCAATATACAAAACAGTGGTGTTTCTATAGACATATTACAAATTCTCCAAAAACAAAACCAAGTTCACAAGGATGCACCCATAGACGAAGGTCTATAGGTAGGCAATGGCTGCTGAAGGGGAAGGATCAGTTTTCTTCAGGGATGAGCTCCCTGATAGGTTTTCCAATCATAAATGGACAATCCTAAATACATGCACATGTAAGCAACACTATATGGACTCTGAACATTGTTTAAGTGTATATATTATGTATGCATGTATGTATGTAAGATACGAGAGTAGTTATAGAAGAGGTCATGAATTCAAAAAGTGATTCTTGCAGTGGGACATAGGAGGATTTGTAAAAGGAGAGAAAGGGGTGGAAATGATTTAAATACAGTGTATCCATGAATGAAATTCTCAAAAACTAAAATAATAAAGGAAAAATAATTCTATTTATAATAGCTACAAAATAATAAAATACTGAGCAACAAATTTAATCACAAATAATTATGTAATTTTAAGTGTATAAAATATTAAAAATTAATGAAAGAAATTGATAAAAAATACCAATAAATGAAAAGATATCCCATGTTCATGGACCTGAAGAATAAATGATGTTAAAATGTCCACAGTACTCAAAGAAATACAATGGAATGTCTATAAAAATTCAAATGACATTTTTCAGAGAAACAGAAAAAAATCTACAGTCTGTATAGTACACAGCATCCCATATAGCCAAAACAACCTTGAGCAAAGAAGAATACAGCTGTAGCCACCACAACACCTGCCTTCTAAAAAGCTACAAAGAGAAAAGATTTCTTCTAAATGCATTGAATTGTAATAGAACAGCACAGAGAGCAATGGAATAGAATCTGATGCCAGAAATCAGCAGTCAGTTGGTTTTCAACAAGGTACCAAGTGTACACAACAAAGAGAAGATACAACTGACTCCTCAAATGATCAATGTTAGAAAAAAATGGATATTCACATGCAGAAGAATGGAGAGAGATTCTAGTTGGGAATGTAACTTAGTTTAGCTTTTACGCATAACAGGAGGTTTCTCCAAAGAATTAAGAGAACTGTCACATGATCCAACGGCCTTATTATTCGACATGCAATGAAAGAAAATAAAATTAGTGTGCCACAGACGGTGTGTAATGCCTTATATCACTGCACCTTTCACAATAGCCAAGACATAGTAACATTCAAAATGTCCCCATGAATGATGGGAAAGAGGAGGACTATATGCAGAGTCAGGTTCTAGGTAATCCTGTGTGTATGTGTGTGTGTGTGTGTGTGTGTGTGTGTGTGTGTGTGTATACACCAGTGTGGGGTATGTGTGCATGTACCTGTGTATTTATGTACCAGTGTGTTTGAGTATATATGTACATGTGTTTGTGTGTATGTACTAGGGTGGGATGTGTATGTGTGTACCAGTGTGGAGTATGTGCACATGTACCTGTGTGTGTGCCAGTGTGGAGTATGTGTGCATGTACGTGTGTGTGTGAGTGTCTGTGTGAGTGTGTGTATGTATCAGTGTGTGGTACATGTACATATATCTATGTGTGTACCTCTGTGTGTGTGTGTGTGTGTGTGTGTGTGTGTACCAGGGTGGAGGATGTACACATGTACCTGTGTATATATGTAGGATATGTGTGCGTGTGCCAGTGTGAGGTATGTGTGTGTGTACCATTGTATATATGTGTGTATGTACCAGAGTGTGTGTGTGTGTGTTTGTATGTACATCTGATATCACATTGTGTGTTAAACAAAGACTGGCTCTGAGCCTGCCAAACTTCAGTATATGTAGTCTACTTTAATCAGATTCAGTAAACTATTCCCCAATTTCTCTTTATGAAGAATGTTCATTTCTTGGGCTTTCTACTTTTAAATATCTCATTATCAACTCCTTTTCTTTCTTCTCTATTTTATACAAAGAAATCAGGAAGCCTGTGATTTCCTATGTGGCAGTGAATATATGAAATTCCATTTTTGGGGACTAGAAGGGGGCTTCTGTCTACTAAAGTTCTCCTATATAAAACACAAGGAAGCAGTTTGATGAGGTGAGCAGGTCACTGATATAAACCATGTTTAATGCGGATTACCTGGGCATTGACCTCTTAAACGTTATGAACTGAGCGCAAATGAGTAGCTCAGGTGTATTTCCCAGCTTTAAAAAATATTTAACAGCTAACTGTTTGTCTTAGTCTCTCAAAGAACCATAGTTAAAGTTCAGACAAGCACACTAGTGCGGCAGAGGGAGCCCATGTACTCTAGGTACGACAATAGTCAGTATTATAGGAAGGAAAACTGGGCTCAAATGACACACATATCTTACACCAATCCTAGTGTAAAATATAGTTTTAGTTTATGCTCGTAGAGTGCATTCAAGGATTAAAATACATGTGTAGTCAATGATTGCAAAATTCAATACCATCAAAATTCCTGACTGATACCGAGTTTTTGCTTACATATTACACATCGTAGATTTCTTTCTTTTTTATTATTTAATTAATTTATTCAGATTACAACTCAATTGTTTTCCTATCACTTGTATCCACCTGTTCCTCCCTCCCTCCCGCTTTCACCCTATTCCCTTCCCCTAGGTCTATGACCGAGGGGGACCTCCTCCCCCACTATATGGTCATAGGCTATCAAGTCTCATCTTGGGAGCCTGCTTATTCTTTCTTTGAGTGCCACCAGGAACTCTGGGGCACCAGAGTTCATGTCAGAGTCAGTCCCTGCTCTCCACATAACTGTGGAGAATGTCCTGTCCATTGGCTAGATCAGAGTAGGAGTTTGATGTTTACTACTTGTATTGTCCTTGGTTAGTACAATAGTTTGAGCGGACCCCCTCTAGGCCTTGATGCACCGGGTCCTTTTCTTTAGTCACATAAGGCTTTTAGATGGGGCACATCATGTTTCTCCCTTCCCAGTACAAGTACTAGAGCCAGAACTTAAGATGAAATTATGCAACGGATTCTTTGGAAGGTTTCTTGAAGCAGGACCTCAACTATGTTAAATGTGTGTTCACATGAACAAAGAACAGATGTTTTACTTAAATGTGTGAAGTAATATTGGACAGGCTGACCCACAGGTGCCTTTTTCATTTTGTTAAAAGTGTGTCAGTGGTAGTGAAACAGGGCAAATCCGATGGAAATTATTTACATCCCAGATACTTACTGTGGTTGGAAAATAACGACTGGTTTTGAATTTTTTCATAGCCATAGAAGAGGTGTAAGTGCCCAGGAACAGGATGAACGACATGAGTGTGATATCGGGGACAAAGTCACAATTGTTCCCCACGAGCTGTCCTCCATACTTCAAACACTCCTTCTTCGACAAATAGGCCCAGTCAAAGGTAGCATTATGGTACTGAAAATAAAACAGGGCCTTTTTTATTTAGAGAATATTGACATGCTCTAAGGCAGCTTTTCATACTAGATAGGCTCCAAATGGACCGCAGTAGGTCCACCTATAAAGCAATCTCAAGATAACCAGTGTAGGCTGTAACCTGATGAGGCCTTACTAGAGTGACGGGGCTTAGAGAGGCCAGCGATTATGAATGACACAACAGGACAGAAGCAGCGTGTTACACCGTTCACTCCTCCGCCCTAACAATCATCCACTGTTCAACAGAAACAAACTACAAAGCCCTTCTTTCCTGCCAGCCTTCCTGTGGATCAAACGAGATATGTTAATATCCCAAATCTCAAAACGTGAGACTTCAGAAACGCCTTTATTGCTCAGAAAGCACTTACCTGTGCGCACTTGGGTCCACTCTCACCTACCTACGGCACTATCAGTGCTCTAAAACTCATAGGAAGGTAACCAACCCCATACCTCGCAGGTAGGTTGTTCACTACCTTAATAAAATACACTCTAGCAACTGAAGAAATGATGCTCTGACAGTGTGCACAGTCCCAGACTTCTCAGTGGCGAGCCTCGCACAGCCTCGCTTTTTTCCTTGTTGACTATAGGTCAGCCCTCAGAACAGGGCTGTGATGCTTTTATGCCCCGTCAGTTGTGTGAGAGATCTCTAGTTCTTTGTACCATGATCACAAGCACACAGGTCAGTTTCATGTGTGCTGGCCTGTTGCTGATACTGTGCTTCTTTCTGGAAACTCTTGCTATTTTCTGTATCTAATACACTTCAGATCCTGCTGCCAGTGTCCTGGGCAGACCTGGGCCAAACTTAGCTGAGACACATCGTTGTTCATGGTGTCCCTGTCCTGAACTGTTTCTCTCTTTTATTTGTTTGTTGTTGTTGTTTGTTTGTTTGTTTGTTTGTTTAGGACACCCTCTCAACTAGTGACGTACAACTGAAATCCCCGTATTAGAATCTACTTCTAAAACAGTCAGTTTGCTTACAGGATAACTAAAATTAATAGCCTCTAAGTCTAAGGAAGCTTTTATAGAATGTAAGAATGTAGTCTGAAGGAAACCCCTAAGGGATCAGGGCAGTTTTCTCACCCTTAGTACGCAAGGGTGCAGGGATGAATGCTCCTCTGCACGATGGTTGTCTATGATGAAGTTACCTGGTAACTCATTCCCTGGTGTGAAAGGATTCCTGTGCAGCTACTGCTTGTATTTGAGCCTTATTCAATAGTTATCCTTTTACGTATGTTGGTTTTGCTGTACAAAAAGCACCTGTTGATACTGTGAAAGAAATGGCTGTCTCCTAGCGATATATTCCCACAACCTTCCCTGCTGACGTGACTGTCCATGCAGTTAGTGGAAATGACTGGATGGCTCACCTGAGAAAGTTTCCAAATGCCTCCTAACTTGTGTATTTTTGGGTTCCAGACTAAGAGGAGGTTGTATAATACTCAAAGTTACTTGGAAATACCTTACAAAGAAATGAGGGATGGTAAATTTATCTTGTCCTTTAAAGGCAAGAGTTCTATGTCACATCAAACAAATCAATATCTTTTGCCATTCTAGGAATTCTCTTGATATCGGTGATCCAGTCTGGCCAGAAAGGGGGGATGTTTTCATAGAACTCAAAAGATGAGGTACCTGTCCAAGGCAATAAAACTCAACTCTAGATCTTCACTTGATATATCCCTGTTACCCCAATTTTATACAGTTGGGCTGCTCTTTCATCGAACCCTGGAAGGTGATTAATCATGTCTTGTATTTTTTTTTTTTTTTAGATTTCCACATAGGGATGCCTTCAGAATAGAGCTAACGTTTAGAGGTCATAATTGGTAACATATTTCTTTGCTTTAAAATCAGCAAAACTGTGCCCTAATTTCACATGAGCAACGTCCCTCAGCAGAGTCCTTCTCTGTAGCTGGAATTTCCCCAGGGATGTAAGATACACTGGAACAAGCCCAACAGGAATTTTTGTCCATTTCTTCAAGATTTATGTTCCAGTGAAAATGGAACAGATGCAAAGGTAGGCAGCTTAGCTTGCATCAGTTAGTTCAAAATGGCAATGCTAGTATTTTAAAGGTGCCAAATGAATGTTATTATTATCTAAAAAAAAATTAGTCTCCAAACCACATCTATAACTAAGGTCTCACATATAAAGGCTTAGGTTGCTAGCATATATGTTGACATAGATGATTTTAGAAATAAAATGTGCATGGCTTTCCTAAAAGCTAAACTGTAGCTAGCAAGTTCTACTTAAAGACTACAGAAAACACGTCTATATGATTTGTGTCATTTCTGTTATTTCCTATAAGATGATGTTAAGTGAAAGTTAATTCCTTAAGAGTTCAGATCGAATCTACATCATGAAGAAATACAGCCAGAGCCATGGCTACATGAGTTCAAGTCATCATTGTCTCCTGTCCTGTGGGTTAGTTAATTCAGGAGACACAGCACCTCAATTGCCACTGTCTTACTTATTTGTAGGCCTATGATTTTAATCTTCGTTTATTATGCAAAATACTCTCTAGTCTCAAGGAACAGGGAAAATGGGAATATAGGCTCAGAGATCTTAGAATTCTCATATGACCTCTTTTTCTTAAGATGCTTATGACTTTGCATAGTTACATTGCAGCACATCCTCAACGTTTAGTGACGTGAGCTTGAAAGTCCTCAGAAAGTTGTTGAATGGGCCAGGATCTAGGAGAGATGTCAAGGCTGGAGACACTGACTGCAAACTGCTGGCCTAGGAGCAATGGCTCAACATAACTACAAATGTGCTGAGTGAAAAGGCGCAGAGCCTCCAATGTGCCCACAAGGGAGGCAAGACACCACAAAAGGCTGTGGGTGGCTTAGGATGATAGGTGAAAAGAAACACAGTGGGCTGAGAAATGAGTGGGAGTGATAAAGCTTCAAGAGCGACTGTAGACTTTTTAAAAGAAAATACAGTAGCAAAGGATGTTCTAGAACACCAGAGCACTGCTAGGCTAACATGAGTTTCTCAGGGACCGTAAGCATAAGAGTTGTCCACGAGGGATGGGGCAATAAAACCCGCCCAAACTTTGGAGATGAAAAGGACAAATGAGTGTTGAGAACAGAGAGAATGAAGAAAAAAAAAAAAAAAAAAAAAAAGATACTAACTTTGGACTGAGGCTGTGTAAAAGCTACAAATGTAAATTGTATGGCCAAAGGACCCATGGGACCATGCCTGCAACCGTACCAAAGAAACAAACATACAAGACAGCAGCGTTCATTTTAGGGTGTGACAGGCACCAGAGAGGTCTTGTTAACCGAGTGACTAAAACCCTCATCAGGTCTGGAATCTATGGCATACTCGAAGAAGAAATGGGACATTTTGTCAACCCCCTGTCCAGAGGATAAAGTTAAAGCAAATTTTCTGTTTTAAATGACCAGGGGAAACACAAGATGCTCAGTTAGCACACAACCTTCACAATGGCTGTTTCTAGTGGAAGCGCGTCCTATGCAACATTCAGAACAATACTCACACTATATTTACTATTCACCTGACATTCAAGTGTGATTGGGCAGTTACTGTTTTGTTTGTTAAATCTGGCAATGCTATTTCATTTAGTTAGAGGACACTTGACTAACAATAGCCAGTGGCAAATTAAAACGAGCTCCCACGGGAAATTGAGAACACACTGAATCCAAATACAGGAATGAACCAATATACAATAAGGGAGTTAAAAAGATGAAAGGAACAGCAACAGTGTTCCTAAGTTTCCTTAGAGAAATAAAATGTTTGCTGGAAAATTACTTAATAAAATAAGGCAGTGCAAAAGTGGGTAAATGCATGGCTAGGGAAGCAGAGAGGAACGCCATCTTTTTCACTGAGTACAGAGAAGACAAAATTTACATGGAGCCCTGAGAGCAGGAATGGTCTTCTAGTGCGTTCCTTCTCCAAAGGTAGTAAGAAAAGCAGAACAGCAAAGCTAAGAAATAACAGAACAAAACAAGTGGATGAGGAAAATGAGCAACAGATTTGCTGTGCGTTTCTTTATGTATCAGCAGTCGCACAGAGAAGTAGATCCTGGGAGCAGAGATGCTCGCGTGGAGACAAACGGAGCCATGCAGGAGCTACAAGTGATCCCATAGGGGTCACAAGGAAAAGAACACCAAGCAGCTGAGGATTTTGACAAAGCACAATCTCCTTAAAAGAGATGTCAAATCATTTTTCTGCATATCCTTTTCAAGAGAATTATCTTGCTACTTCTAAGTGGATTTGCCCGTTATTCTTAAAAATATAAGAATTTACTTAAAAAAAAAAATAAAGTGGCATACTATCTTCTCCCCAAAGCGTAGGAAGCAAGGGACAGAACAGACAAGTGTGGGCAAGCATTGAGCCTGGGTGACATGCATATGGCAGTTTCTTCTTCTCTTTTATTTCGCTGCCTATCTGAAGTTTTCTACAACATGTTTTTTAAGTTGGAACATGTGTATCTTTAAACATACTTAAATACAGATTTTTTTTTTTTACACTTGAATTTCTCAATGGGAGAAAACCACAGGATGCCATGTGTAAGGAGATTAGTATGACATTATGTTTCCCATAAAAATGAATGTTCACTCCTCTACTCACCCTGAGGGTACATCACATCAAACCACCGTTGCTTCTATGTCGAACCATCTAGTAGCCTGATGTGACTATAATAGTTCTTAGTTCTATGATCCACAGAATCACGAGTATAGACATGGTGAATTCCATGGGGTAGTGTAACAAGCAAAGAGTAAATAAATAATAGAGGTCTACACGGGTGGTTCACAACCTGTGGGCAGTGACCCCTTTCAGGGGGCATTGTCGAACAACCCTTTCACTGGGGTCACCTAAGACCATGCATGAAAAACACAGACATTTACATTATAACTCATGACAGTAGCAAGATTACAGTTAAGAAGTAATAATGAAAATGATTTTATGGTTGGTGGTCACAGCAACATGAGGAACTGTATTAAAAAGTGGCAGCATTAGGAAGGTTGAGAACCATTAAACAGAGACTGGTAAAATGATGTGTTCTTTAAGGTATGGTTGACAATGATACGATAAGCCAGAGCTTCAAGGAGAAGTGGATGATCTTCCTTTTAGGGCTTTTACCACCACGGGCAACCTAATATATTTGCATAATGTCCAATCTTACTTCATCATGGAGAGTATATATTTGAGCTGCAGTTGTTTGTACTCATGAAATACTGATTTGGGTTGGTTGGTTGGTTTGGTTTTCAGGACAGGGTTTCTCTGTTTAGCTTTGGCTGTCCTGGACTTGCTTTTTAGACCAAGCTGGCCTTGAACTCACAGAGATCCTCCTGTCTCTGCTTCCCCAGTGCTAGGATTAGAAATACTGAAATTTAATGGTTATTCTGCTTATGGCTAAGATTCTTTTTCTGAAGAGTTGAGATCATCGCTTCCAGAGTAACATGCAAAGCAAGCTGGGTAATTTGCAAAATCGGAAAGTCTAAAATCTACCAGAGATAAGGATGCAAAGAAACTTAAGTAAACTAAACTGAAATATTATAAGTCCCTCATACTCAAAGAGAGCCATGAGCAGTGGGTGCCCAGTGCATTCGGTGACTTCTGAAAGGACTAAGACATTTGCCCTCAGAAGGGCAGGGCAGCAGTGAAGCAAGGGATAATCTTTTGGCTCAGAAACCTAGGATGTAGACAAGACAACACACCATCCCACAGGGCTTCCTGCGATACAGGAAAAGTTCCATCTTGATTGTGGCTTGGAGCACGCCACTGCTCCTGATTTGCTCACCTCCCCCTGGTGGGGAGGCCTGGTGACACACAGAGGAAGGGGAAGCAGGCTATTGGATGAGACCTGATAGGCTGTGGTCATATGGTGGGGGAGGAGGTCCCCTTCTGTCACAGGTCTAGGGGGAAGGGAATAGGGTGAAAGAGGGACTGGGAGTGGGAATGAGAAGATACAAGCAAATGGGAAAACATTCAGGTTATAATATAAATAAATTATAATAAATTAAAATTTAAAAATTCAAAAAAAATTCTCACTGAAATAAGCACATCAGAACTGTGTATTGAAGGGGCAGAGAGGAAATTCCATGTAAAGAGCAAGTGCTAAGCAACTCTTTGCCGTTGGTCTCTTGGAGCTTGGAGCCGGCGGCCATCAGCTCCTAAATTACTCAGATACAGTGTGCACCAGCTGCGGCTCCTCTCGGCTCTTCTTTGCAGTGAGCATGTAAAGAATTTATTTGCAGGGTGGAGGGAAATGTGCATCAAGGTATCAAGAGGAGAAGTGGCAAGAGGCGAGGATGAAAGGATTCCAGCAGCAAACGGATCACTGATCTCATCCTCAGTAGGGGCAGCACCTCCACGGAGGGAGGCTCCCACCTGTCCAGAGGCTGGAATGCTCCTACCCTGCTCTCTCCTCTGAAACATCCCCCCTGCACAGGAGGGCAGCATATCTCCATGCTAGTGAGAATGAAGGGCAAGTCTTTCCCTTCCCTAACACTGCTTCCTAAGGTCTTAGGAGAGGAAGGCTCACTGGCTCCCCGAGGCTGCATGTCACTTTTCCTGCCCCTTCTCTCATAACTTAATTACGGACAAAAGGAAAAGAAGGAAATGACATCCCGATGACTGTGTGTCCAAGCAGAGCCAGCATGGCTCAGCAACTCAGAGAACTTGTGCCTCTCAGAAGGAATGGCTTCCAATTCTTCTCCACTATCTGTCACAGTGGGGGCAGTAACACTAGGGACAGTAACAGTGACACTGGCTGCAAGCAGCCACTCTGCTCAGTGCTGGCTGGCTGCTGAGTGGCCTCTGTGGTCTCTGTGAGGGTAGGAAGCAACGTGAAAGTGAATGTCTTTAAATTTTTTTTTTTTTTATGTCAAATGTACTTAGGTTTTTATTGGCTTCTTTTTAAAGCACAAAAAGACTTTGAATTAAATTTCTTTAAAAACTAGAAGGAAGCATTTCCTCTTCTATTTTAGGGAAGTCCTTCTGGGTTGGTTGGCAAAAAGTCTAAAACTTGGAATTCTTCTGTAATGATTTTCAACATGTATATATGTACACACACACACATACACACACACACACAGAGAGAGAGAGAGAGAGAGAGAGAGAGAGAGAGAGAGAGAGAGAGAGAGAGAGAGAGACAGAGAGACAGAGAGAGAGAGAGACAGAGAGAGACAGAGAGAGACAGACAGACAGACAGACAGAGACACAGAGACAGAGACTCACATACACTCAACACTCAGTATAAAATATAAAGAAGTAAAGACATGTTTTGAAAAAGTCAGAGAAAATTATAGAGCAAGGAATGAAGTCAGGAAAGCTAGAGAATACAAAAACAAGAGAAAAACAGGGTCATGTGAGAGCTGCCAGGAAGGACACAAACAGCATCTCTGAAAAGGATGCTGTGGCACCAGCCACACAATATCTGCAGAAGTGCTCTGGTCTCCTGAGAGATGGGCACTCTCTCAATACAAGGTATTCTGTTTTCTGCCTTTGTAACTGAGAGATTGATATTCTTTGGTCAGCTTCCATATTTGGCGTAGAAGGAACAATTAGAAGTCTGAAACAGCGCTTTCTCCATTTTCTCCAATATAAAAGTTGTCTTCCAGTCTGTGACCTTCCATGCTAAACAGCTCATTTGAAAAACTTAATTCCAGGGCCTTAAAGGTCCCTGGTTACAAGCCATGGGAAAGGACACCCTGGGATGGAGACTCAGTGCTCTCTTAGCGGTGGGGGAAGTGTTCTGCTACCATCACCCTTAGTAAAGGGAGGGCAGCCTCATCTGGTCAGTCAGACAAGACCCTAGTCAGGCCAGAAACAGACAGCATTGGTTCTTGTTTTCCAACACCTTCCTTGCCCTGGTGGAAAAATTTCAAGGTCACAATAAATAGTAGTTAGGCTCTTAAGGAGTCTTTGAAAAGAATGTTATATGAATATATCGTAGCTTCACATTTCTTAAAGGGGATGAAAACCAACAAGAGTGATAACAGGTTTCTTTTCTTTCCCTTTACAGACAATGAGGATTGCTAAAGGAGACCACATAGCACCAAGCATATACTACAAGCTATGCAGGTAATTTAAAATATTAAGTCACTTAACTTACCATGTCAGTGGAAGAAACAGTTGGCAGGTCCTCTGGGGCTACTGTGGTATCATTAGATACTGAGAGATTAACTGTAAGAAAAAGACATTTTTTAAGTATGAAAAATAAAATAGAAACAAACTAAATGCATAATGATCTTTAAAACACAAAAGGGGACATTAAAAGTTCTGAAACAGAACTGGGTGGTAGTGGCATACACCTTTAATCCCAGCACTAGGGAGGCAGAGGCAGGTGCATCACTATGAGTTCAGCCTGGTCTACAAAGCGAGTCCAGGACAGTCAAGGCTACACAGAGAAACCCTGTCTCAAAACAACAAAACAAAACAAAAAAAGTTCTGAAACAATGTAAGAGCACTATGAAATATTCTTTAAAAAAGATTTGAGCAGATTTGTAAGGCAGATATTTAAGAGATGATATTAAATTTCATTTCTGGTCTTCAGAATCAACAGCACACTAGTGCCTTACAGATTTATCATAGAGGAAAATAGAGAGTTAGAAAATCTGAGAAGAACTGATGCATACCCAAAACTTGGGAGCAGTTAATCAAAATTCAGGATCTTACGCTGGCGTCTTTACCATCTATAATTCTGTCTACAGTCAATAGACATTTGTCTAATGAAAGGACTGGCTGCCAATCACTAAGTTTATAACTGGATTCGTGTGCAGGGAAAACCTAGTACTGAGGAGCTTTACAACTGTTAAGTAATTTCAGTGTTTAGATAATTGAACTGTGCATGATAAAGTCTATCTTTGCAACATGTGTGGAAAAGCAATAAACAAATTATATAAATATGAGGTTGGATATGTAACCAAACTTTAAAACATTTTCATATAAGGAGGCATCATTTTCAAACTTAAGACGCACCTTGCTGAAGAATTTAACTTTTACTATTTCACTAGTTATTTTACTTTATGTGTAATATTTTAATTACAACATTTCATTTTTGTCAGCTAAGACTCCTCTTCCACTGACAGGAAGATCTGCATTTTAAGCGGTTATGTAGAGAATATACTTAACTAATGGCAATAGGAAACAACATCAATTAAGCTTTTATCTGAGAATTAAGAATTGTATCATTAAAAAAAAAAAGAATCGTATCATTTATTCAACATTTAATTCAAAAGTTAGCTTTTCATTCTTCCTATCCATTCAAATGCCAAACTGTCATCTTTGCTCCCTGTGTTTTGGATCTTGCCCGTATAAACCTTTACGGAGAAATGTGTGGCTCTGTCTGATGGTTGCAATATAAACCGGGAGCTTCAAGAGAACACAGCCTTCCACTCCTCTAGAGTTTTACATAGTCTGACTCTTAACTCACAGGCATGATCCAGGGCTAGTTAACAAAGCTGGGGGAGGAGGTATGTCCCCACTGGAAATGAATAAGAGTAAATACAGAGAGAGGAAATAGAAAAGACAAAGAAACTAAAGGAGAAGAAATGCTTGGTCTGGGTCCTAGTTTGGGTCAACATTAAAATCTATCCTGGTCACCGAAGCCTGCGCATTATGAAAGTATTAGCCAGAAGGTACGGCCTACCACAGCCACCCTGACATGCACACATGGTAAGTTTTCTTACAAAGCCAAAAGAGTCAAGGAGGCTAAAGAATTCTTGGCCCAAGCAATAAGACAAGAATCCTTTTTTAAAAATCAGTGAAGTACTATAAACAAATCTAGGATTTTAGTAGTGTTTTGTTCTAGAAAAATGAAGTACATGAGTTTGAATGCTTGGCTCATAGGGAGTGGCACTATTAGGAGGTGTGGCCTTGTTGGAGTAGGTGTGGCCTTGTTGGAGTAGGTGTGGCCTTGTTGGAGGAAGTGTGTCACTGTGGAGGCAGATTTTTGAAGTCTGCTATAAACTCAATCTACACCCAGTGACCCAATCCCCTTCCTGCTGACTGCTGATCCAGATGTTGACCTCTCAGCTACCCCAGCACCATGTCTGCCTGCATACCACCATGCATTCTACCATGATGACAATGGACTAAACTTCTGCACTGTAAGTCATCCACAATTAAATGTTTTCCTTTACAAGAGTTGCCTTAGTCATGGTGTCTCTTCACAGCAATGGAAACCCAAAGTAAGAAGTCTGATAATATGCAATTTGTTCATTTATAAACATGGTATGGGTCTAATGATTTACCACATTTTCTAGCAAGCATGGGGCCTTGGGTTTTCATCTCAATGCTGGTTAAAGAATCAGGGTGAGAGGTGGCATATCAGAGGCAAAATATCAGAAATCCAACTATATAGCTATCCTTAACTGTATAGCAAATTTGAGGTCAATCTAGGCTAATAAGACTCTTCAAAAAATAGATAGTACACAAATAAATCATCCCAGAACACACCATAGGTAACCTTTCTCCCATGATGTAAATATTGGGCAAGACTCGGAAGCAAGACATGACAGGTGCCTTCTGTAAATGTGCAGTCAGAAGCACATGAGTTCGGACTTTATTACACTCCACACTCTTTCTTTTCTACCAGCATTCCTATTCATCAAAATCTAGTTGATGATGTTTATGGGCCAAGAATTCAAGGGGAGACCTTGCTCACTAATGAGTCAGCATTCGTGAACTCACAGGCACTATTCCATGACTGGCAGGGTGCTCTTCCTCCAGCTGGCTTTTCAATGCAGCTTCACAGCTTCCTATGACAGGATGCTGAAAGTTTTCTTTGCAACACACTTCTCTGCATTCCAACAGTGGTTAAAGAGGGGTGGAAGGTATTCAAGACTCTAACTCGGTGAAGTAATTATAGATAATGCAAAAATTAAAACAAGAGCCTGAACTTTCAGGAAGTACTCCCACGCATTGGAAATGTATAAATTCCACTTAATTGCATTTCTTTACATCTTCAGTGTTCATCTGAGATAAACCAGTAAAGTACACTGGCCCTAAAAAATACCAGAAGAGCAATATCTAAAGAGCAGGAGAAAGTATACAATACTTTCTCTGCTTATTTTCATAAGTGTGTGTGTGTGTGTCTCTGTGTGTGTGTGTGTGTGTGTGTGTGCGCACGCGCGCATTTCTATAAATACATATTGGCAGGATTTGGTAGACTCCATAAATGAGATTAAAAGTAAATTTCTTTAGGCTCACTGATGAAAAAATGATCGATTATAGCTGGGCTCTAGATATACAAGGGCCATTGGGCACCTTTTAGATCCAGACACAGTATAAACACTTTGGCATCCAATTCCAGACTGATCCATTTATAAGGCATCTGCAATATCCTTAATTAGGATTCTGGAAAGGTCAAAAGGAAAAGCCCAGACATGCTGCACTCTGTCTTCACTCTCAGCTTGGCATCAAGGCTCGGGAGTGAAAAGTGAGCCCTCTGCTTTAAGAATGTGGCTAACACAGATCCAGCCAGTCATCACCAGGACAGTCTACCCCACGCATCCCCGCAGCTTCACGATTTTCCATTATTTGGATTTTTCACATTTTTGGTCCTCCTTTATGTATTAAAGTTGAGTACCATTCAGATCCACCTCTGGAATGGTGGGATGCATGTTGTCAGAAATAGACATTTTCCAAGTGTGTCTCTCACTTTTCGATCTTATGTTGGCCCTTCCTCCTTAAGTGCTGGTGGAGTGTTCTAGGAAAGGAACCAGGAGACAGAGTGGCTTCCACTGAAGGAAGGAACATGTGTCTGTGTTAGCACACCTCCTACACAAGGGTAACCCTCTTTAATTCTCCACAGGCCTGATGCCAAGTCTCCACATGGCCCATCTTTATACACTGGTAGTAATTAAAGCAATCAGAAGTTGCACAGGCTCACTTGATTGGTTATTGCAGGCAAGTCTGACCATACAGTGCAACACAGCATCTCATCGGAGAGGAGTGCAGTAGCCCTGGCCTAAAGTCTGACTGTACCACGTTCTGAACGCAGGACTCAGAAACTCCTTCCCTTAACCCTGGCCTTACAGAAGTAACTTCACTTTTTCAAGTCACAGGTCCTTCGTTTGTGTAGCCGGATTTGAATCCAACCACCCCATAAGGTGGCGAAACAGATTCAATAGTGGAGTACAGACAAAAACTATTAGCTCGGTACCAGCCTCAGGTCGGAGCCAAGCAAATGGTGCTAAGATTGCTACTAGCTCCATGATCTGGAGAAAGCAGAGCTCCACCTGGGGAGATGTCAACCACTTCTCTAAGGTTTTGTGATGATTAAATCTGCAGGTACTGTGCTATTTAAACATAGGTTTGCTGAAATCCCCTGGTAAATGCCGGCCATTTGGGTGGTGCCAACTAAATATTGGTTGAATCGGAATTTGCATCCCAACAGCTTGTCAAAGGCTACAGTACCGCGAGGAGCTGCAAGCAAGGAGGAGGAGAAGGCTACTCTATAGTTATCAGACTTCTGCAGTTTATTTCACTCTAAGCATTGCCTTAAGGAAATCAAGTAAGTGGCTAATGGATATAAGATAAAAACCAGTCTCCTCGCTACAGGAGCACGTCATTGATTTCAGGGTCCTGGATAACCTGATTATACCATATTCCTTGATAAAGTTGAGTTTATGCTTTAAATGTCTAGGTCAACAGCAGCCATAAAACAAAAAACAAAAGCAGCTTCTGTAGGTAACGGCAAAGCGAATCAGGAAACGCTGGGAGAAACAGCGACGGGTTACCACCTCTCTCCGCTCTAAGTCTAAAATCAAAGCTTTATAGCTTTAAAAACTTCTCTAGTTACTGTTTTCATTTTCCCAGACCCCAATGCTTGAGACGGCCCGGCCCGCGCCGAGCAAGTTAGTTAACTTGTCTTCGGCTGCAGACACACTTCCCACAAGCTTGCTGTGACGCCCTGCCCTTTGCTAAAGAGCAGAGTTACAGTAGATAAGCTAAGTGCGATGTGTTTAGACACTGTGTCCACAAAAATGTCTCCTCCACCTCCATCCATCGTCACGTCCCCAGTGTGCCACAGACAGTATTGCAGGGAAACTTGTCCAAATGCATGTTTTATATAAACACAAAGCTGAAGAGTATTTCCAGGTCCGGTGCTAATCCAAATTCACTCTTACCTCCTCCTCCCCACTCTTTACAAGCATTGTGGGGGAGCTGCTGGGATACAGGTTAGGACAGTGAGAGGAGACAGCAGTGATGGGTGTTGGGGACACGTGTGGCTTTCTCGGGAGCCCCGGCGACCATCAGTGACAGAACATCAACTGTGCTAATGAAACGCTGTCCCAAGGGCAAGCCAGGGGAACAGTACAACATAACTTATAATTGTTGCTATTGCTTTATGATTTAAACTGACTTCATAAAAAAAAAAAGAAAGAAAGAAATGACCTGCAATAAAAGAGGAATTGCATTTAATATGGCACCATTCCGAAAAGATAAATTAGGATCGCACTGCATTTCCTTATTTTCTATAACTATGAAACACATATTGACTACGCTGTTAGGCCACAGGATTCGCAAACAAACCAAGCAGTTCTTCTCAATGTGGCGACATGCTAGCACGGTGTCTGTCTATTAGGTTAAGAGAGAAATTATGTAAAAAGAAATGGTAGTGAAATTCTATCTTAGTGACAACTGCTTCAGAGCATTCAGATGTCTCTCCGTGTGTGGATAAAATAAAGGGGAGGACATGGAAGGCACTGCTAATTCATTCATTTGGCTTGGTCTTATAATTTCACACCAGGAGAAGGGTCATCGCTAACTCTGAGAGATTACAGACAGAGATGTGCTCGATGTCTGAGAAAGAATTTTCTCCTCTTAATCACTCATCCATTATTAAGCACGTTCTCTCTGGAACAGTTAACAACAAATCAATAAAATATAACCCGTCTGTTAGCAACACAGTGTCTGTCCCCTGAGGCTGTTTTTCTTCCTTTTATAATTTATCATTTTTAGCAAGGCTTTCTTTCCCCCCCTCCAAATAAAGAACCAACACCTGGTCAGAACATTCATTTTGACCTTGTCTAAACTATTAAGTCACCCTTGAGCATGTATTTATCAAAACCTTTACACATTATGCAAATGAGCAGAGGGACTAGGAAAAAAATGTATTTCTAAAGTCTGGGTCAAATAAAACTGAACCTCTGGTCATTTGAAAATAATTAACACTATTTATACTATAATACCTCTTCAAAGTGATCATAAAATACTGTTGAAATTGTTTTCAATGAAAAAAGTGTGTGTGCGCACACGTGTGTGCACGCATTTGTGCGCATGAACCATATCATTTCAAGGAACATAATTTTTAAAAATCAATAAGGTAGACTCCTAGTACCTTTCAGATGATGGTTGAAGGAGAAAGAAAAAAGGTTCAGGGAGAATTGAAAGTGAGTTTAAGAAAATATGTCCATACTTTGTTCCTAATTTTAAAAGGATCCTAGCACTCACGTTTCTAGATGAATTATACAGATTTTCTTGAGGTGAACTGAACACTTCCCCCCTAACACAACATTCTTAAGGCTTTGGGCTCAATAGAATAGTAATAAATACTCTACATTACTGGACTAAATCCACTTTTCTTCCCTTAGATGCAGGGGCAAGTGTGTCCTGTTTGTCTATAATAGCACACTGCTTATTAGTGACTGTCTAGGCTCAGCTTGCAGTAGAAGCTTACCAGGGGAAAAAAGAAAATGTTGAAACTTCTTTAAAGAATACTATAATATTAAACTGAAGGAGATTTCTCATGTAAGACAATGAGAGTTATGAAAACAAAAAGACAAATCTTGATTCAGTGTTGATGGATGCCAAGTAGTTCTGTATATTATGCCATTTAAGGTTATTAGCAAACCCTCAGTCACAACACGAATGCAGTTCATGGCGTGTGGAGCAAAGAGTTAATTAGCTAATTAATTAGTCTATCTCATGGCCATACTGCATGTGGTGGCCAAGGTCAGAGTTCGACTTTTACTCCAAAGGCCAGGTGTTAGTGGTACATGTCTTTAATTCCAGCACTTGGAAGGCAGATGCATATGGATCTCTGAGTTTAAGCCACAGCTACACAGAAAAACCCTATCTCAAAATAAAATAAAATAAAAACAAATATATAAAAATTTAAAAACATTTTTTAAAAAGAAAGGGAGTTTGAACATAGGTACCTTGTATAAGTTGACAGCACTGCTCCTAAAAGACCAGAATTACTCAGTGAACATTTTAATGCCAGACACAGGTTACTGTCATTCAAGTCCTTGGTCAGAGAAGCGACAAAGGCACCCAGCAGGCTGATGGCATTACTCTTGGTTGCAATGATGGTAAGAGCCTATTTCTGAGGACACTGTAGGACATAGAGAAATCCGTCTAGAAACGATGGAAATTTCTCTCCCTGCTGGCTAGCTTTCATTGTACCTGGAGGTGCTATGCAGGCTGGGGAGAGCAGACACCAGCAATCTCACCCAGCACTGAATCATGCACCAGGAAAAATGTGACCACCAGGGCAATAGTGGCATGTCTGTTACTGGGAATAACCAACTGCTTTCTGATTGGATTCAAGGCCTGCCCCACAAGAAGGAAATATCAAGCCTAGTCCAAAGCCAGTGGCTAGGGAAGTGCCAGGTGCCAGGTCCCAGGTGCCAGGTGCCAGGTGGAGGCCTCCCGTTATTGTTTTGCTAAATGGCCACGTTGTCAAACTCCCTTCTACGTATTTATGTCTATACCACGGACTATTACTACTTCCATCTTGGTCAGAGAAGCTTCTTTGTACAGTGGGCAATGATTAATGCAGTGACTCATGTCTAGTTAAAATACTGAGAATAAGCGACTATTAGTGCTCAGCTGCAAATGGGATTCATTGTTTATTCTTCTGACACTATCCGTCTCCAGGAAAAAAAATGTTGGAAGAGGAAACAGGCAGCTTAGAACCCAAGGATGGGCGAGAGCACTGTGAAATCTTGTCTGCCGAGCCTGATATCGCTGATACGCATATCCGTTTGCAGTGGCGGTGGTTCCCTGCACAAGACTTAAACCTGTCAAAATTCTAGTGTGGATGAGGAAGGAGCTCACAAGATCCCCAGCCATAACTGAGGAGCTACTGGGAATAGTTGGCTGCCGAGGAAAGTTAAGTCTGTTTTCTTCTGGGATGTGGTCTCTGGTAGGGTTGCCCACACTTCAGCGGATGGCTTTCCAAACATGAGCATTAATTGGGCAGCATTAATTGAACTCAGTGGGTTATACTTTCAAAGAAGAGGACAAGAAGTTGGCAGAAGGACCAGGTGGGAGTCTTGAAGGAGTTGGAGCAGGGAAATAGGTAGATATTATCAAAATACATTTTGATACGTACTACAAAATTATCAAAGAACAAGAATAATACATGTATGAAATATTTTTTTAAATTAAAATTAAAAGGCCCTAAAACATTGTGAACACAAATAGTCTTGTTAGTGATTCGTGGCCCCATTTCCATTCTGTAGACTCCCCTCAATTTGCAGGATGATGCCTCCATCTGTGCAGTTGCTGGCTTCCCATTACATACTGCCCCAGTGTGGGAAAACAAGCCATCCGCCAGTTTAAATATTATTGACTCATTGATTGAATTCTTTTACTAGGAGTGCATGTTGTGATGAAAGACCAGCCCTTTGTTGTTCTTAGAGCTCGTACTTGAGCTGTACGTGTAACTCTCCTTAGCACGTTTTTATTTTGCTCTTCAGAAGTAATACATTTGAGATGAGTCTTTGCAGCTTGCTATCACAACTATAAAGGTTATGGCAAAGTTGGAAAATTGTTGATTAGGAACTACATAGTCATTTACTGTTTCCTTTCTTCCTTCCTTCCTTCCTTTCTCTTTCTTTCTTTCTTTCTTTCTTTCTTTCTTTCTTTCTTTCTTTCTTTCTTTCTTTCTTTCTCAAAATCAGGTTATCACTGTGTAGATCTGGCTGGCCCAGAGCTCACTATATAGTCCAGACTGGCCCTGAACACCCAGAAGTCCACCTGCCTCTAACTCCCAAATGCTGGGATTAGGGTGTGTTCCACCATGCCCCTCCAACAGTTATTAGCATTATAAATCTTAGAAAGCCCATGAAATTGTTAACATGAATGCACATATCCTGTGATTCGAATAAGAATGGCTTCTATAGCTGAATGCTTAGTCACAGGAGTGGCACTTTTTGAAAAGGATTTAGAGGTGTAGCCTCCTTGGAGAAAGTGTGTCACTGGGGTGGGCTTTGAGGTTTCAAGAGCGCAAACCAAGCCCAGAGTCACTCTCAGCCTAGGTATGAGGTTGCATCTTAGCTAATTCTCCAGCATCTCACTTGCCGGCCAAGATGCTCCTGGCCATTATGACAATGAACTAAACCTCGGAAACTCAACTAAATGCATCTTTTAGTGAGTGTTTCCTTGGTCGTGGTGTATCATCACAGCAAGGGACAGCGACAAAGACATGTCCACATGCCTTTTTCCCAAGACACAAGCAGGTTTCAACTCCACAGGCTTAGACAGCCATCAGTACACATGTCATGAGTGCCACCAGCACAAAAATAAGTGCAACCAATAACGTGGAGGCAGAATAGTCCGGCTACCCAACGGTGTATGGTTAGAGGGAAAAAACAACTCCTGGCAGCTCCTTTGTGCTGTCACTCATACCAAAGGTTAACTTGTAATGAGTAATTGCAACAATAATAAGGCAGGGAACATTTAATTACTTGTTACATGTTACAAAACATTCTAAGCACTCTATTGGTACTAATTTATTAGGGGAGGAACTGATACAAGGTTGACACTAGCTAGCCCAGGCTAGGTCAGAATGTGAAATCCTCCTGCCTCAGCCTCCCAAGTCCTGGATTATAGGCAAACACTACCATATCTGCCGTCTTTACTACAGCTCTAAAGGTATGTAGTAGCATTAACTGTATCTTATAGAGGAAGAGGAAGAGACTAAGCCGTCTGGGAGGAAGGAACTTGTTCCAGTCATACCTTTGGCACCAGTCAACTGGTACTTAAACCTAAGATCTATACTGGTACCAACTAGAAGAAGCTGGAATTGCGGTGTTCTGAGAGCAATTCAGCACCACGGCTTCATATACCCTAGGGGGCGTGAGTAGAAGGGAAACCATTATCCTGCAATGTACCCCTGCACTGCACATCTGAGGTTGCCTCCATCCTCGGTGCCTTCTTTTCGTACAAAGATACCTCCTGGAAGGGAAACTTCAAAGAAACCCCACTCCCTCCTCTCGGTTCCCATCCCCCTTCCCCTTGTCTCTCCTTCTCCCTATCCCTCTCTCTGTCTCTGTCTCTCTCTCCCTCAGCCCCCCCCCCCCACAACTTGAGCATACTCAGGTGATGCCTTCCTGAGTCCTATATTAACTTGTATGTCACCATCCAACTAAAAGAAATAATGAAAGTTTCCATTAGCCAGAGGGAGAATGGGGCCAGGACCAGATCTACCTTTTGTGTGCGACAGGTGTGCTGACAAACACCATGAGCCACAGGCCATGAGTGTTAATTATTTTCTTTTAGAAAACCTTGCCGAATAATTACTCAGACCTGCATAACAAGCCAGCTCAAAGACTTTTGCACAAACACATAAATGAATGTGTATGCATACAAATAAATAAATGAAAAAGAAAGTTCAAGACCACAGTGTCAGGACACTGTGGATTCTCCCCCACCCACCCCCTTTTCAGCATTAAGGATTGAACTCAAAGTTATGCATATACCAGGCAAGCACTTGACCCACCGAGCTATGCCCCTAGGCCCTGAATCCAGTGTTTTCACTGTCCTGACTTCCCTCAAGTCCAGGACAATGGCCTCCATGGGCTTTAAGCATTCTCCTAAGAAGAGCTCCCAAAGCTGCATTTCTTTGCTGATCTATTGTAATAACTCATGTCATGACAACAAGCCATGTTTTGCCATTGGTTTTGAGACAGATTCTTATTCTGCAGTCCAGGCCATATTGGAACGATGTAAGCCAGGATGGCATTGAACCCATGGAAACCCTTCTGCCTCAATCTCCTGAGTTCTGGGATTACAGGCTGTGATGACTAGTCTTGGTTGTCAACTTGTCTAGACTTAAAATTAATATAAAATCCAAGTGGCTGGGTACAGCTGTGAGGGATTTTTCTTAATTAAATCCTTTGAAGCGGGAAGACCCACATTTAATTCAGATGTTTTGAGGTGAGAAAGTCTTTACTTAATCGCGGCCACCTTCTGGTAGCAGCCTCTGTAGAGGACATGGAAGAAGAAAGCTCTTGCTCTTTGCGCGTTTGCCCTCACTCTCACTGCTAAGTTCCTTCCTCCATTTGAACTTACTTCTTCAGGATTTCAGTGCACACTGAAGACCAGCTGAGACATCCAGCCTCATGGACTAAGCAACTACTGCATTCTTGGACTTTCCATGGGTAGATAGCCATTGCTATAATAGCTAGACCATTCTAATAAATCCCATATTATGTATACATATATGTAAATTTATATATTAATTAATACAGTATACTATATTAATTGATATATTATAATTTATATATTAATCTATTAGTTTATATTATATTATATTATATTATATTATATTATATTATATTATATTATATTATATTATATTTGCTCTAGAGAACCTTCCTTGACTTGCAGGCATTTACTACCATGTCCTGCACAAGCACCTTTTTCATCTGTGAGATATTTCATGTACTAAGACGAAGGCTGTTAAAACTTTGCAAAACTCATGGTCATCTGAATACTGAAATCTTAGCCTTGCATTTCTCTGCCTTGCTCTTAAGTATGGGATTTGTATTAATACACGCTTATTATCCTTAAACTAGACGAGGAGAGTTGTAAGTGTGAAGTCCTAGATGCCCAGACTTCTACTCTTCTCCACCACGCAGATGAAAATCAATTATTTCCAGCATCCTAGTCTCCCTGACCCCAGGGTGGAGAGTCAGACACACCACCAACATATCTGCAAGTAATCTTGCACAGCCTCCCACAAGCACAAACACCCTTTAACTTTTATATCCCTATGCATTCTGGATCTGGCCTGTAGCGCAACCACATTGACTTTACTATAAATATGAAAAGGCTTAGCCTCAGAATCCAGAAGTAAAAGTGGACATTCCATAAATATACTTCACATTTACGCTGTAGGCTTATCCCATCCCAGCATTTTATTGGACTCAATCTACTAAGCTGTACCTAAAAAGTGTGACATGCATATCAATTTTTACTTTGGGTAAAACCAACCTATAGCTAATTGTACATCATGTTATCCACAATACTATTGTTATTAAATTGTATAATACAAACACCAATCTCGTAGTCGACTACTGCAAATCTAGAGGATCTTGCTTACAGTGAGTCCTCTTTCCATAAGCCTTGTGCTCTATAAATCAATGATGCATTACTCTTACAAATCGTTCATAAGATTTTGAACACATTTTTATTAAAAATAAAAACCTGATATTGACTTAAGTTTGGACAGATTGATATTAAATTATTAAAATGTACCATCACGTTACTCTCTCAAATATTACCTAAATCTCTTCTGACTTCACTATATAAGTCTGTTATTAGTGTGCATATATATATGCATTATGTATACATAGATATACATACGCATACACATATGTGTATACCTGTGTGTGTTCACGAGGCTGCCTGCTTTCCTTCCTTCTTAGTTTCTCTTAGCCTTTCCCTTCCTACTGGCATTGCACAGCAGAGGTAAACTAAAAGGTCCCACTCATCCACTAAAGGCCTCCAATCTGAGCTTCCTTTTTAAATTTCATAATTCAACTTATAAAAACTGAATCAGTATTTGTTTTTTTCTTCTGTGGTTTAACATAATCCACTTAAACGTCCTCTAAAGGGAGAGATTCTCATAGCAATCAAGAAACAGTAAAATGTGAAACAGAAGTTCAGAGAATTGGGTCCGTCTGATCTTTAGACCTATTACATATATGCCTGTGCCTCCCCAGTTACCTCATAAAAATAAGAATAATGTAAACATTGGTTCCTTGTAAATACTAGACTTTGAGGTCATCACAAAGTACTGAGCCGGCGTTGTTCCCGTTGCACTGCTCCTGATGTCATTTCCTCATTGGACAGCATGCTCAGATACCTCATATGTCAAATTTAATACCATAGTCCCTCAGAGGAAAATCAGAGGGTCCTTTTGTAAGGAACTTGGCGCCACCCTGAAACTTTGCAAGTACCAGTTCACATCCTTCCTCCACAGAGGGACAGCGTAGGCACTAGCCAAGGCTACCTTACCTGGGCTGGGCGGCAGGCAAGCACACGAGAAGTGAGTGTTGTAGCCCACTCTGAAGTCAGAGTTGATAGGGTAGTAATCTGCCAGCTTGATCATCTTCTTGAAAGCGTCATAGATGAAGATGAAGCTGATCAGAGAGGAGAAGCCTTCTTCCGTGAAACGAGTGAAATACTGAACCAGGAAGCTGGCGTCGGTGGCCACGAGAATGAGACACATGAAGGCCGACCACAGGCCAATCCAAAGACGAAACTCCAAGTAGTCAAAATTATGGTCCCTGGGGGGAGGAGGGGAACAGGCATTTTGATGGTTCCTCCAGGAAACATACAGAATATAAAAACCACTAAAGTGCCTATAGGACAGCTGCTAAAAATACAGATCACTTTCTGACATTACACATGAAGCTCAAGTTTTATCAAGAAAAAATTAAGCTTAAGGATTTGGTTTCAGGTTTGCTTTTGTCTTTGGGTTTGGTTTTAGGTTTGTTTGTTTGTTTGTTTGTTTTGTTTTTTGTTTTTGTTTTTGGGTGGAAGGCACTTAGTACATTTACTCACTAATTTTCGCTTTCAAAAAATGGGCTACACAGAGAAACCCTGCCCCACAAAACAAAACAAAACAAAAACAAACAAACAAACTTCTGAGGTGGTATAATTAATTTTATGCCAACCTGACTTGGATATTGGGTGCCCACCTATGTGGTAAAACATTATTGTGTGTTTCCACAAGTCTCTCTCTCTAGAGACATTAACATTTAAATTCATGGGCTTTGGGTAAATGTGAACAGGCCTCATCCCACAGCAAAAGAAAACAAAGAAAGAGATTGTGAACACTTTAGTATGAAGTCATGTTCTATAGATCTTCAAAGATAATTCCAACAACAGCTTTATCTTCCATTTCAGTTCTGTGTGTATCTGCATCTCTGCTGCTTAATGCTATGCATGCCTGTGTAAGAGAACTGTACTACGTAGAAAAAAAAAAGTCCTAAGTATTGAGATAATTCACATTATCCTAAGAGACACCTCCAGAACAAAAAGAAACATTTTACTACCATTTGAGCCAACAAACATTTTTCTTAAGAGTTTAAAAACAACTAACCACCTAGTTTTGCTTCCCTCACAAGATGAAAACTAAAATGATCTTTTTTGTTTGGTTGGTCGGTTTTCTGTTTTGTTTTTGAGAAAGGGGTCCACTCCATAGCACAGGCTTGCCTCGAACTCTATCTATAACTGGGGCTGGACTTCAAGTGAGAGCACTTCTGCCTCAGCCTTCCACATGCTGAAATTATGCATGTGCACCACTATGCTCGGACTAAAAGCTAAGGCACTCTAAATTTCTTCCAAGAATTCTAGAAGTTGTTATAGAATGGATATTGCAAGAGAGGATAAGAAACAAATCTATTAACTGTTGGCAATTAAAACATCATGAGTTTGGACACAAAGGAAAAATGCACATGCAAGCTTACATCTTAGAACTCAAACAGTATACACCAAAGTAGCTATTCTAAGAGACCTGCAAACTGCCAGGGTAGTTTAGTGAGAATGACTCAAATAAAAATCACTAACTAAAACAATGGCACTGTTAGGAACCCGCAGCGTTTACAATTTCAAAAAGAAACAGAAGAGGAGAATTTCTTGTAGCACATGGGTTGGTAACCTATCATAACTACCCCTGCTCCTGCCAGACAAGGGTTCAACTACAGCTACTGAATGGGAAAACTATGTTGGAGAAAAACCAGGCAAGATGAACTAATAGCCACTTAGCCAAAGAGCCGTCTTGATTCTTTAGTGCGGCGGAGAGGCAAGCGAATGACCAAATGGAGATCTTAAACAGTACTTCCAGGACACACTAGCAAGTTTTTTCCCATGGAGCATCTCATAAGTAATGGGGAGCCACAAAGCATTTTCTGTCCAGAGGAATAGCAGAGATACTAGTATTCTAAGAGAAGCAAATGAATCAATTCACAGCATCGTGCCTAAAAGTAGCATTTGTCACGTAATAGGCAATGTTGGCTTTAAGGCAGTTTTGCAAATGTTTCTCGTTTGCTTTACAACTGTTTTCAAATAAATTGCTTGAAACTATATAACAGGACCAATTATGGTGAAACAGAAGGGAAAGTGGGAAAGGAACTCACTTGGTGGAAGGAAATACTCCGTAGCCTACAATAAGTAAAACAAACCAAGACACAAACATTTTCTGTAGATTCAGACTCTGATCACGTTTCATCCCATAAATCTCTCTGCAAGGCTCTGTCTGTTTGTTCCTGTTTATACTGCACGCTTGTTTAATCTTCCCATGAAGCCTTTCTTGTCTCACAAAATGTTTTTCTTAAACATATAAAAACTGTTTGACTCTCTCTATAAACTGACATGAATAAAATTCTTTCCATGTCCTTCTCAGAATTATGGTGGAAGAGAAATCTGAAATAATGATCGACAGAAGACTTACAATTTTATTGACACATTGCAACTTCAAGTGCTCAGAAGGCTTTCGCTGATGTTCTCTGCCCAGATGGTGTTGTTGTTATTGTTGTTAAAAAAGATTTCAAACCCTCACTGTCTCATTTAACTTATGATCAGGTTTCAATGACACACCATTTCAAAAGTTATTTGAGAGCCCTTAAATCCACAAGTACTATTATGGTTTAGTTTATATGAAATACCCCCCTTAAGTTGTGGGCTTGAACGCTTGACCTCCAGCCTATTGGGGAAGGTTATGGAAGTCTTAGAAGGCAGGGGCCTACAGAAGGAAGTACAACCCAGGCGGTGAGCTTTGGAGTTGTACAGCCTGGCCGCATGTCCTGTTCTCTCTCTTGTTCCTGACTGCCAAGGTCTCCTCATGCTTTTTTCACTGTGCTTTCCTTGCCACGATAGGCTTTATTCTCTCTGAACTGTAAGCCACCATAAAGCCTTTCTCCCCCCTAAGTTACATTTTCTCAGTGCATCCACAGAACAGCAACAGAAAAGTAACTAACAGTTACTGTGTAGACGCTGGCTATTCTAAAACTAAAATCTTAACATGTAACAATATGGAATGTGGAAATTCTGCAAAGGGATGCTCACAAGACACAACAGACTCTGTGATCTAAGGACCGGGACTATGCAATAAAGACAATTTTACCTTAGAAGTATATCAAGCACAGCAGAAAGAGACAGGAATACCTGGATTTTACTTTGTATGTATTCACGTTTTAAAATAACAATTTAAATAACTGACTTATCTCAACACCCCCCTACTTAAAATAATCCAGCAATTTCCAAAATAAATTATTAGCATCACTATTATTCTTCTGAGTACTGGAAGCTACTACCTACAGCAGAGAACAGGGGAACTGAGCTTAGGATCCATCAACTAAGAACATTCTGTTTCTTTCATTAATGAACCATGCAACCTAGCACAAGTCATTTTGTTTCTTCAGCATCGTGACAGAAAAGGACATTTTTAAGTGGGATCCAAGGAAAACTAAAAAGGCAGGCTATTTACAAAAGCCTAACTCCCCCTCCCCTTAAAATGGCCCTCAGAGCTAACTGGAGCAGGGAGCCGTTATCAGTCTCAGGCTTGTAAAGGTCACACAAGGAATGGAGTTACAAGAGGCCTGGGAGCTAAAACTAGGCTAGACAGGCCACCTGACAGGGGCCAGTGTCAGGAAGCAAGCCAGGCTGCTGTGCTCTGAAAGCAGGGGATGATGGGAGAAAAGTGTCATACTGAAACTCTGCTCTCTCTTCATTATCTAAAGCAGCAGGAAGCCCTGGAGGGCAAAGGAATCTGGGGCTTGTAGTCCTTGGGAGTCAGCCCTTCAGACCTGAAACAAGGCAATAAGGAAGAGCAGTACTGAAGAAGGAAGGGGCAGAAAACACAACAGATGGGCCTCCTGGAATAACTGCAAACTAAGTTCTGGAGAGCTTAATCATTAAGTCATTTTTGACTTCCAATATATTTTGGCAGATTCTTGGGTCAATTTCAATTGCTATTCTGCGCTTTATCCAGATGGAACAACATAGGAAATCAAATAGCTAGAGGGACAGGCAGACAGACAGGCAAACTGATACATACTTGCTGAAATTAAACAGAAGTCTCTCAAACACCAAAACAGGTCCCGTGCTGCTCAAGATGGTGAGCGGTTGACCAGCAAAAAGGCAAAAGATGGCTCCCGAGACAGCAGTGCCCAGGAAACTCTCCAGTACACCCTAAAGGAAAGAACATTCAGGTGGTAAGGCAAAACCGAACCAGAGCCACGTCTGTCCCCCCCCCCCCATTTGTGATGTCAGCCAAAGAATGAAGCTGTGTGTATCATAACGCACTCCCTAGCAAACAAGACAAGCATATATGAATCCCACTCCAGTTCTTTTCACATACGTGAAAGTATCCTTCCACGCACTGCAGTGACTGAGATGTCTGAGGCACAGGAGGGCACCTCCGACCCTTAGCATTCTATTGAAGGTTCAGTCAATAAAAATCATATTCTATAAATGCACCTAACAGAAAAACCGATTCAGGTTTTTTAAAATCTATTTTTCTTGTCATGGTTCTTCAGCGTCTGTTTCTGCATAATCGTACCTTGCACATAGTAGGCACTGTTACGGAGCTATGATTTAAGTGCAAAGCCTTTTTTTTTTTTTTTTTCCCTACCAGAGGAGATTTGAACATGATATGAAAACAAAGGGGACAAAAATAGTGGTGTAGTTTTTACAATTATTTTATCTATGTTTTAATTTCATACACACATGCAATGCATTTTGATCCCATCCATTCCCGCTCACCATATACTGAATTGCTAGAAAGCACTCTCCATGTCCACCTCCCAACTTAATATCCCCTCCTTATTTTTTTTTTTTCTTCATGATCCACTGAGTCCTGTAAGTGTTGCACATGTGTGCACATGTGAGTAAAGGACCATTCACTGAAATGTGAGCAACCTAGGAGAAGTGACATTCCAGAAGAAAATTGACTTTTCCTCCCTCAGTGACCATGAAAATGCCAAGAGTGATCAGCTGGCCATTTGCAATTTTAAGCCACCAATTGTAAAAATGATGATGATGATGACGATGATGATGATGATGAGGAGGAGGAGGAGGAGGATTCATAGTGCATGTTAATGCATTTTCCAATCCAAACTGCACAAAAACTTCAGGGAACTTTATTGTTAAGAGAAAATAAATGTGCAAAGCCATAAATAGCTAAAGTGTTGTTGTCATCTCTACCATCAACCCATTCTTTCCCTTTAGCATAACAAGCAGTAATACATGAAAGAGTCAATAACTTACAAAATGACCTTCCTTAACCACACCATGGAGGGTACAGGTTCAAGCCTAGTAGGAGAGGCACACACAGGTCCCCACTTATACACATGAGTGCCAATGCATAGCTTGAAAGGTGTCATCCATTGTGCGTAGCCATCCCAGCGCATTGTTCCTCACATAAAAGAATTCAAGAAGGAAGTGGAACCCAAGCAAGATGTATTTAGACGGACAAGACCAAAAGAAATCCCCTGGTCCCGCAAAACAGCATTGTCTTGATTTCTTGACTGCTGTTATTGTGACATTCAGGTGAGTTACGATGTGAGCGAGCTGTGGATGAGAAATCTTGCCTGTGTGTGCCCATCTGACCACACACACACATCACTCTTTACAAGTATTAAATGTGTGCCTTACACTTGAAATGCTTAGCTCCTGTACATAACGGGCTTTTGCAAATTTTTCTTTTTTCTTTTTTTTAGAACTCCTCTGAAAGCTAAGGATTTAAATGCTTCAACTGACCAGATAGTCCATTTACACATGTAGTATAAGATGTGTTGCTTCTGGGAGAGTCTAAGTACATGTAATAGGCAAAGAGATGGCGCATCATTCTTCGTCAAATACTGAAGAAATCTCTATGTCTTATCCTCAGCATAGGACCAAATCACAGCTCAGACTGGGTGTAAGGCAGGGTGTAAAATTGGAAAAGAGGAACTTGAGATTTAAGATCTCGGCTTGGCCTGCGGTGGCCATTAATCTCCGTGAGGGCAGGAACAAGGTCTTCCTGCGTCTTCTGTTTCTCTTCCCATCCTGCTGCCCACCATCCCTCCATGCGCTTTGCAGGCTCTCAGCAAGTGCTGAAGGAGGCGAAGACGTGCCCAAGTGACAGTCTAGGTCCCCTTATCAGAGGTCAAGAGCCTTTCATTAAAGACAGCAACCGATTTCTTCCAGAAAAGCACCGTGATTTATGGAAGCCATGTGATGATTCAAAGGCAGATTATTTTTATTTCAGTACTTGATCCTTTGGTCACTGCTAGTTTTCCGTTCTGTGTCTGACAATCCTGAAGCGAAGACAGGTGATTTATTATACACACTGTGCTGGAAACTTGCTTAAACTGAGAGATGCTTCCAGCATTTCTGAGAAAAGAACTGTTTTCACCACATTTTGACATGTTCTTCTTCATAACACGGAGAAGTTTTAAATAATCTCAGGCAATAAAATGAATAATTTTAACTGTAACTAGAGTTTAATGAAACTTACAAAACAAATCATTGTAAACACCTTTTCTGATTTATCACAGCCAGTGTTCGCCAGTCTTGAATTTTAAAAGAAAGCTGCATTGACTCATAGCCATGAGTCTTGATACTTAATACATCTGACTTCTAGAAGAAACCAATTTCCTAGCACTTCACAAAGGTGCAGTTGGCTGGGCTTGGGGGTGTGGTTGCATCGGGGGCCACAGGGTGCCTTGCCACTCTTGGATGGCTTTTCCACCATATTCCACTGCTGTCAGAGGTTACCTACTAGGGAACAGTAGAAAAAGCAGACAGCCGGCAATCAGGAAATCCAAAGTCTAGACTGTTCTGCCACAGGATGACCTTCAGAATGTCACTTCACTTCTTTCAAGCCATAAAATAAACGGTGACAGAGTAGAGAAATGGGCTTTGGAGTAACAGTATCGGGATGACTTACAGACTGTATCACGTCCCCAGTGTGCTCTCTGATATGTACCTTAGACCAGAGAGTGTATACAGAGCGTGCCTACCATAGTCTCTGATGGCTGAGCTTTTTGAATAACAGCAAGCTCTCATATGCAATGTGTTCATTTGCATATAAGAAAAAGAGAGTGCACTAGATGATCTCTGAGGTCTCAGCCAGACGGCTCAGCACTAGGGCAAACCTTGCAGACATAGCTGTGTGAACTTAGATTAGCTCCTCCACTCTCCGGAGCCAAGAGTCTCTTCTGTCAAACCTCTGCTTACCTCACAGTGGTTCCCAATTTTCTTTTTTTCTTTTCTTTCCCCCACCTTTTTTGGTTTTTCGAGACAGGGTTTCTCTGTGTAGCCTTGGCTGTCCTGGACTCACTTTGTAGACCAGGCTGGCCTCGAACTCACAGCGATCCACCAGCCTCTACCTCCTGAGTCCTGGGATTAAAGGCGTGTGCCACCACGGCCGGCCCTCAATTTTCTTAATGCTTTAATCCAGTTCCTCATGCCATGGTGACCCTCAACCATAAGATAATTTTGTTGCTCCTTCCTAACTGTAATTTTGCAACTGTTATGAATAGTAATAGACACGCAGGATATCTGATATGTGACCCTCAAAGGGGTCATGACCCACAGGCTGAGAACTGCTGGATTAATGAAAAAGAGCGCAGAGCACAGTAGAACATCAAGCAGAGACGCTATATTAGGTCTCTTCCCTCATGCCTTCTCATCCCCTTCATCCCACCCAGAAGCTTGTATATCTTTTCCTTTAAAACAGGAAAAAAGGTGGAAAGCTGCAAGGAGTGGCAGGAAAAGAGGGAGATAGGTCCTCAGTGGGAAGGGGTGGGGCTTCTTGAAACCTGCAGCAAATTACAGACACGTTGGAAGCAACACTATGGCCTGAAGAGTAGCTTCCTTCATTAAAATTGATGCTTATAAGCAAGACAAAATAGTCTATTTCACATTACAGGATTGAAATCAAAACACACAAAACAATCTGTGACTATTTCTCTACTTGCCCGAGGGCGTGAAATTTAACCCAAGATATGCTCTGTTTTTCACAACAGCCAGGAAAAGTAGAACAAGTCTCAAAACTTCAAAATCAAGCACACAAAAAGCTAAATGAAATAGGAGGAAGAGTCAAGAAATGTTAAAATGCAGCTGCATTTGAAATATCTGCATTTCATGATTTTAATCCACTTGGGACAAGAACTATAAGTTAACTCCCACCACACACACACACACACACACACACACACACACACACACACACACACACACAGAGCCACATAAAGCAAGCCGACCCATGAGAATCAGACATTAGACATTAATGATACAGCCTTCAACCTCATTGCAATTTATCTCCACATAACACCACAAGATAACTTTTGTGGCTCTATATCCTTTTTGGTAAGGACTTTATTGTTTGGGTTAATAACTGTTACCCTTCATAGGAGGGCTTGCTTGACAACAGTAAGAAGAAAAGGGGTAAAACAACATAAAGGCTAAGAAAAAAACCCACCAGATTCTCCATTTCTTAGACAATTTGCAAACTAGTAGGACTTAGAAAATAAAATATTTCAGTGGCATTAAATGACAGAGCATTCACCAATATTACTGTGATATGACAAGCTTTAAAAATGTTTTTCTATTTCTACTCATAAAGAGAGAAAATTTAGCTCATTCTTGGGATGATTCGCATGAACTGTGCAGCTTTCTGAATAATAAAATTAAATTTATGTAGATGAGTCTTTGGATCTGAAGTTTAACTGAGATAAATGAGGTGGGTGATGCCACTAGAAACAGTAATGCAAATCCAACTCTATTGCAAATTTTACCGTTTTGGATAATTTGTTTATTTATTTACATAAAGGTCGTGCTTTGTAGCTCAGGCTGCCTTTGAAATCATTGTTGTCTAGGCTGAATTCAAATTCATGATCTATCTATCTTCACCCCCTGAGTGTTGAAACCTTCATGAACTCCAATGTAATGTCCCCAGCAGAAGCTACATCCCACTATTAAAAGTAAATTAAGAAATGATGCTAGTGGAACCTAGAGAGGAGGTTCAGCAGGTCAGAACACAGACGGCTCTTGCAGAGGACCTGGATTCAGTTCCCTGAACCCACATGGCACCTCACAGCTTTTTGTAACTCCAGTTCCAGGGGATTCAGCCATCGGCGGCTAACCTCTGCAGACACCAGACACATACATGCACACGTGCAGGAAAAACACTCATACATATAAATTACAAACAAATGAATCTCTTTTTAAAAGTCAAATTCGGGGTCACATGAAAATTACGAGAAAAGGGTATATATGTGTTTGTCTGTTGCTATAATATTAATTCTTCATATCTGTACAGAGCAATTAAATTGGCAAGGAGGCCTAGAGATGCAGTTTTCCAAGTTCCCAGGTAATTCTCGGGAGGCCCATGTTTGAGGTACGCCCATTCAAACATCTCCCTTCCTCCTTCACAACAGCATTAAGAGCTGCTTACACACCCCACACACCCACACTGGGGGAAGAGTTGGCTCTTGAGCCTTTGCTTTTAATTCCACAATGTGGCTTCATTCTGTAACGTTCCTGCCCTGTCCAAAGGAAGCGCCGAATCCTTCTGGCCACACTCCCTGCTGTGTGCTTTGTCATAAACAGGACCACAAGCCACACTACCAGCAGAATCGAAAAATTCAGAGAGGACAAACTACATCTCTGTTTGAGAAAGGGATGTGCCCGGGTCTTCAACAAGAGAGTTTGAACTCTCTTGGAATGGAATGGAAGGGCAAGATACAGAGACCTTAAATTCTTTGAGGAGATGTGACCATATATGTGAAACACCCAACTCCAGTCTAACACTACACAAAAATCAATTCCAGATGGATTAAACACTAAACAGAAACACAAAAGAACTGAAGCATGTGGATAAATATTTTTCTAATCTTTGGGAGGGGAAGCCTCTTTAAATATATCATGCAAACAAGAACAGAAGGCTTCACTGCTGAAGTTAAAATCTGTACAGCCACAGAAGCTACAAACACAGTTAAAAGGCATTACGGCACTACAAAAAAAATATTTTTGTTAATAGTTCCCTAACAAGTTAAAGCAAATACCCTTATTATACAGAGCATAATAAGGAAAATCTAAATGCCACCAAGTGAGAATACAGCAAGGGCACACACATTGAGAGGGGTGGAGGGTTAGTATAAATGTGGACAGATATCCTGGCGGACTGAACCACAGGAGTAGAACCAAATTACAGCAAACCATACTTTTTCAACACACAGCATAGCAAAAATGAGAATCCAGGGGGAAAAAATCTGTTTCACTAGGGATACCCAAGTGGGTACTCCTGCACACTGTTGGTAGAAATATGAATTAGTATAATCTTTGTGAGTATAATTTGAAATAAAAACAACTTTAATCAACATGGTGCACAGTAATTTTTTTCTAGGGATTTACCCTAGAGAGATAATTATAAATAATTAATGTATAGCTAATAACCATAGTATTCATTATAGAAGAAAAAATGGGACAAACTGAAAATATAAGTTTATTAGATAAATTATAACACATATATCATGTGATAGTCACTAGAATTATGTTAAAGAACTTATTAAAGTAGAAAGTGCCCATGAAATATAACTTATAAAATATGAATATACAATTTCATTTACATAAAATCCTATATGTTTGTCTACCTGTGTATGCACATTTTGCAATATGTATGAAAAAGTATAATAAAAATGTCATATTAAAGAAGCTATTTTCCAATAAGCTAAAAAAACATTCATTTTTACTTTAGCATCATTTGGGACTCCAATTTTATCCAAATGATTTTAATATTCTGAGTTTACAAAGGGCTTTCTAATAAAATAACACAAATGACTTAATTCTGCCAATTAAACTTAACTCAGAACTTGTAAAGCACACTTTTATTTGTGTGTGGAGGGGTGTGTGTGTTCACCTATGTATGTTCAGGTAAGCAAAGCATGCCTGCATATGTATATACATGTGGGCAGAGGCTCGAGGTTGCTCTCTGGAGTCTTTACTGATCATTCACATCCTTATGCATTGAGGCTCTGGTGGCAGAGACAGCGTATCTCCAGAGCAAGCTGGCTGCTAGCATAGCTGCCTGCTGAGGTCTGGGTGCAGTTGGGTTCTTGAGGTCTGAAATGTGGTCCTCACACTGGCAAGACACGCCCTTTAATCAACGAGACATTTCCCTGGGCTGTAAAACATGTTCTTGAAGCTAAAGTTCCTTTCTGGAACCAGGGGGTAAGCAGAATGGATTCCTTCCGTGGTCACTAAACAGGCTTGCTCACAATATCAAATTGCATCATCCCCACAGGCTATTCCTGCTCCACACATTGAATATGTGGCTGTACCGATTAATATATTTCTGTCTTTCCTACTTCTAAGGGAAACAGCCAGAAATGATTGTCCATTTCTCAGTAGATTATCAATACCCGCCAATCCTGCTGCTGTAAAGGATGCGTGATAGGCACTGCAAAAAAAAAAAAAAAGTACCTTTCTCACCGGCATAGGAAATTATGCTTTTCCAACTTGAGCAGATTGATGAAAACGTCTCAGCACAGCAGAATGTTAAAATAAAGCCTCAAATTTGGAGTTGCCAGCTATAAATGTTCCATATTATGAGACAAGTTCCCTTAAAATGTGCTCTGTTAGGCTCCATAAATATCACAAAATTCACAGAATGCTAAAAATCTTACTGCGTTCTTTTGCTGAAAGATTTGTGGAAATAGGATTATATTTACTCCTGGAAAAAAATCAAAATGACTTTTCTTCACTCAGTTCTCACTCGAGACTCTGCTTAGTCATTCACAATCAAGTGCAGAGTTACACTGAAGTACATCTTCTGTATTCTACCGAAGATTGATTTTTAGATAACATAGGACTTGCCACAAGGCATCAGAGAGTCTTCCTGACACTAATATCTTCCTCAAAGACTAAACAATGGCTCATATTGTTAATAAAGAAAAATGTTCTTTATAGAACTGCTAACTGAGCCTAGGGCTCTATCCTAAGTAAATCAAGTGCTCTGGCCCTGAGTTATTTCTTCAACTCTTATTTTACTTTCATTTTGGGATAGAGTCTTACTAAATTGCCCATGCTGGCCTTGAGCTTAAAATCTTCCTGCCTCAGCCTCCTGAGTAGCTAGAATTATAGGCTAGCTAGAATTACCATCAGACCCAGCTCCACATAATAATTCTTAGAATGAAAAACCCTTAACTGTAATACGTTCTAGTTGAATGTATTTATATATCAATATTTAAGAATTAAATTCAAAGCAATATAATACTTATTTGGCAACCAAGAATGTAAATATGATATTAGCATGTGTGGTGTCATGATTTAATTATGATGGGGATGAGATTTCAGAACAGCGGGGCTGAGTCCTGTTTCTTTACTGTGTGGCAAGAAAAATACAGAATCAACTTGATGGGATTTATCAAGAAGGATAAGTGACACACCGTTCTCAGCCTTCAGGAATCTATGAATCTCTACACTCTAATAGAGAGAAATGGGCAGAAGCCGGGGTTAGAGTCTACAGGACTATAAGGTTGACAGAATAGTTCAGTTGCTCCAAGAAACCTAAGCTAAACTATAATCCCCCTACTTATCTTTATAAGAAATCTGTAAATGGCCTCTTTGTAAGCCCCACTATCTCCTAAGAGCTTCCTGGTTGGCAAAATATATCTCTTAACGTTGGGGAATGCATGGCATCATTTGTGCTGGCATTACAGTCTAATCAAGCTGGCAGCCATTGTAGCCTCAACTGCTTTATTCTGAACACAGTTCCATGAGAAATGATCTTTGTTACTCCAAGATGATCTATCTGTTCTAGTCTCGGTTCCCTCTCTCTCTCTCTCTCTCTCTCTCTCTCTCTCTCTCTCTCGTACACACACATGCACACAACTGCACAATGATATATAAATAGACAAGATAACATACGTTTGTATTTGATAAATAGATGTTATACAGATGACAGGTAAGTAGATAGATGCTAGAAAGAAAGAAAGGTAGGTAGATGATAGATTACATAAATACATAAATAGATAGATGATAGATATATACATAGGTAGATATATAGATAGATAGGTACATAGATTCATAGATACATATAGATGGATGGATGGGTAGGATCAGCCCTGGAATCGATGCTTGAGAGCAAATTCTCATCTTCAAGCAAGCCAGAACTCCTGAACAGAAGCTGTCAGGAGCGCATGCTCAGACACCAGCCCTGCAGTGAGTCATCTGTGTTTTCACAACATGCTTCTCCCCAGCACCCGTGTCTATTTGCAGCCTGACAATAAAGGCCCTATCCAAGCCATCGCTGAGCCATCTGCCTTTCAAAGCAGGGACGCTGTTCTCAGTTGCCTCACTGTCCTGCTTGTGCTGCGGAGACTAACCTGCTGCCGTGCTTTGAGATGTGATATAACTGCAGACGCTCACGTTTGCCTGGTGCTTTCTGTAACTTGTTACCATGGGTAACTGGAGGCACAGGACTTGAACCCTCAAATAAGCCTGTGATATACCATGCTAGGACCTTGTAGGGGCATACACAAAAAAAGAATATTCCTTCAGTATCCTAGCTATAACTCCCACCCTCCTAGGGTTCTTACCTATTTTCTCTCTCTCTCCCCCACTAGTGCATAAAATTTACCTATTTAATACATGGTAGGCACTCCATAAACATTTGCAAAGACATGAATTAATGCTTGTCATATGCCTATAAAATGGCTTGAGATATATCACCAAGTCCACGAAGTATTTTATTGTCCCAATGCCAAGTCAAAAAGACTTCTGCCAGGGGATTTAACCTATTCATCATGAGATCGAATTCACCGTGTCAAACCTACTCACTCTCTAGGTCTTAAAACAGATTAAAAAAAAAATCTATTCATTAATTTTCAGTTCCGTAAATATGTAATAATAACCATGCCTTTTCTGTCCTTCCTTTTCAATGTTTCTGCCAACCCATGTGACTCCTTCAGGCTGTCTATGAGAACGGCTTTGCCAATGTAGCTTCATATACAAGACAAGTAAAGTGTGTTCTTCAGTGTCTTCATTCACAGAAACCTTTACCATTCTACTTACATTCAGTTCCAACAAGATTGCCAAGAGAGATTACAAAATACATTAATAACATATTTAAAACATGTCCAAAATATTCTCATGAGTCTGTGTAACTTTGAGTTACCAGCTTCCCAGACTAATAGCTGACAAATATTTGGGGCACCACTTAACACATGGACACTTTAATTCATTTGTGCTTTTCCTGACATCTTCAGAACCAGAAAATAACCAGGGAACTTCCCAGACAATACACAGCAGCCCAGAAACCCCAGGACACCTGTTTATATTATACAACAAAGTCTACTGTCCCAAGGACTCATTCAAGTAGAAAAGACCCCCGGTCTTAGGTGCTACATTCTAAAAGTAAATCTGGGATGGAGATTTGGCTCTGAGGTAAAGCACTTGTGCTGTGTACTGGATAGTTTTACATCACCTTCACACAAGCTGAAGTCATCTGAGAGGAGGAAAGGTCAACTAAAAAAAAAAAAAAGCCTCCATAAGATCCGACTGTAGGCAAGCCTGTAGGGCATTTGTGGGTGATGTAATCCCTAACCTGCTGGTCCTGGGCTCTATAGGAAAGTAGGAAGAGCAAACCAGAGAGAGAAAGACAGTAAGTGGCACCTACCACCACCATGGCCTTGCATGGGCTCCTGTCACCAAGTTCCTGCCTTGTGTGAGTTCCTCTCCTGACATCCATTGGCGATGATCAGTGATGGGGAAGTGAAAGCCAAATAAACTCTTTCCTCTCCCGAGTTTCTTTAGTCATGGCATTTCATCACAGCAATAGAAACTCTATCTGGGACACTCAGTATACCCAGGGCCCTGAGTTCAATCCCCAACACCCCTACCTCACCTGCCACATGCAAAAAACCCTAAAGCTAAATCTCACAAGACTGTATAGGTTGTATTTCAGAGAAGCATTCAATCTACATATAGGCAGTGTTACAGTGTCATCATTTCAATGAGAACAACGTTCACGAAAATAACTCTTAGATATGTACACACACACACACACACACACACACCTCTGTATCTCCTAACAAAATCTGTCTTTGTTCTTAACCACTGGCTCCAAATTAGATAGTGCATTCTTCAAGCATCATCAGAGAAGCTTTTTTGTTCAGGGGACACTAATCAACACAGAAAGGCACAACTAACTGGTCAAAGTATGGAAAGTAAGTGTCTAGGGTGTGTCTGGCCATCGGTGCTGTATCAGTACACATCCTTTCTCACAAGGTTTGAGAATCATCCCAGACGAGGAGAAGAGGGGCTCTCACCAAATGTTGAAGAACTGGAGTAAATCAGGGTCCTCTGAAAAGGACAGGACTGCTGGACTCTTGTGCCCACAGCAGCTGTGCTTGCCCGCCCAATGCTTGTATTATCTCAAGCCATTCAGCAAGCTATCATGGAGACAGGATGGCTCAAGCTTCCATCTGAGGAGGTATGGACAGGGGATGGCCTTTAGGGTAGGAAGAGTTACGTTTAAGGAAGTGACGTCAGCCATGCTTCGGTGGATGGTCCACACCCTTGAGCATGTGGACAGCACAAGTTGGACTTAGAGGGTTATTCTCAAAAGAGGTCATGAGGTTGGGGGCACAGGGGTGAAGAGCAGCCATGAATCTGGAAGGACTTGAAAAGAGGAAGGAACGAATATGATCAAAATACGGTGGATGCACTTTTGAAATTCTCAGGAACAAAAATAACTAAAAAGCAAAGGGAAAGCAAGTGAATATAATGTTATGATGGGTGTTTAAGAGTAAAATACTTATTTACATACCAAAGCTTTAAATAAACAGCTGAAGCCCTCACAGATGCATTTTTTAAATGCCACCGATTTCTTTGATTTCCCCGGCACATGGCTGCGTGTACTAGCTTCATGCTGGCCTCAAGGTGTTTCTTCAATGGTTTCCTTTACAGCTAGTTTCCTAAATGATCTGCCTTAGTGAGCATTATGTTGTAACCTGGATGAGAAATTGCTGCCCAGCTTGTATCTAGGTCAGAGTTTATAAAAAACATTTTATCACTGTTACAATTTAGTGGTTTATCCCCATCTTATGAATGAGGGTATCTTCGGCAGGGGTGGCAGCAAAACACATGCCGCCCAGGGGCAACACAGAGACTCATGTTCTTTGACCAGCATAATGTTGGGTTTTCAAATGCCAATCCATGGTAATACTTAAGAGCTACAAGATTTAATTCAGAGTTTGAATTTTCAGTGCATCTTTGAAAGTCAGAAAATGAAGCAATGTTAAGTATACAATCTCATCCGCAGAAACAATGGTTGGTACTCCATCAGCGTTTAAGGGGGCCCGTACTGTGAAGACGCCCAAGTTAATCTTGTAGAGAAGCCATGCGGAGTGTCCCCTAGAAACCAGCTGCTCCAGACACTCCAGCCCAGGCACTATGTGGGCAGAAGCCACTAGACAACTTCAAACTCTGGTGCCACCTGGCTGTAATATGTACAAAGGGTCAAAGAAAGAGCCACTCAGCTGTGCCCACAACCACCACATCCATGAGATAAATGTAATAAAAAAGAGCAGCTTTATATATATAATGGACAAGCATACCTAACCTAAAATATGATTGGGTTACTTTTCCCCTGGTACTTGGTACCACAAAAATGTTACTGTCTCTTATCTTGTCTTTGCATTTAGAAAGGACTCCAGAGCGTAGATATATACTGGAGGCAAAGTAGAAATGTAACAAAAATAATCTGGGGGAATTGGCTACATTTACAAGCTAAGAAGCTGGCCAGCACGTGGGTTGAACACTAATGGACAAGAAAGTGGAAGGACAGAGTTCAAAAGGGCTTCAACGGAGGTTCAGCTCCATTCACTGTGTACTCAGTACCTAGTACAACCTAGTACCTAGTACCTAGCCTACTGTTTCTAATGCCTAGGTCAACGTAAGTCATTTGTCACGTAGTGTTCTAACTGATGAGGGTGGTGGATTTACATCCTTTCTCTTATTGAGACTGTAGCTATTACTGATATGAAAGGACAGGACGGCAAATGCTACCTTCACAGAAACCAACAAACTGTGGTTGTAATTAATGTTGTAACATTAGCCCAGCCAGGTTCTTCACAGCTCAGTGAGAGAGGGTCCGAGAATAGAAGAAACGACTTCAGCTGGGATTCACTAAAGCTCAATTCTACTGGCAGACATGCAAATCCAGCTTGAGCAACCCACTCCACTGCTCGATGCGATGCTGTGGATTTGCTCATGCTAGAACAAGGGCAAAGAGTCAGTAATCACACATTCGCAAAGAGTGTGATCACCAAGTGACACCGAATATGGCCCATACATTCCAGATCCTGGGTGCTCTAAATCTTGTCGCCACATAGAACCCAAGCAGCTGATTCGGTTTTGCCCAAATAGAATTTGTAGATCCTCATTTCCTTCCCTTCCTTTCCCCACTTGTGACTCAAGCCAGATTTTCATCGAGCTATTTTGGTAATTACTAACATGCTGGAAATACAGCAGCGAGCCAGAAGCAAAGCAAAATGCAGCATCCAGCAAAAGAAAGAAAATCACGCTGAGTAACTGAAAGGCCATCTGCTCCTCGCAGAGCGGCAGGGGTGAGGAGGACAATCTGCACCGGACTATTTGTGTCCCCTCTCAGATCAGACCCACCTGCATGTTGTCGGTGGCATCCCCGAGCAGTCCTCCGAAAGTGATGGCGTTGGTCACCGTTGCCAGATAAATGAAGAGGATTGCCGAAAGAGCCTGGATGTTCAAAGCATCATAAAAGTCGCTGGCAAAAAAGGGTGCTTTCCTCTTGATGTCCTTAATCAATCCACCGCAGAACCTGGGCAGGGAGAAAGTAAACATGCGATCAAATATAAGATAAATAGCCATCAAATTCATCAAGACATCAGTCACTAGAGCATAAAGATTTTGGACTTAAAACGTTTGAGTCAATGACAAGATACTATTGAAGAGAGTCTCATTCAGATGAGACAGAAGAAGAAAAAAAAAACTATAGAGAAATACATATTCTTCTGCCTCTCTTTATCGGTTTCCAGAATAGGTCCAACATCCTCCAAAGATCATCTCATTGGTCTTTAGTTGAGAGCACTGAGTAGATAAATTGTAATTTCCCATTCTCCAAAAGCAAACATCCAAACACACTGCATATACATAAAGCCCGTTACAATGATGTCATAATGTCATTTCACCCCCACTCCGTGAGGGTGAGAGCTGAGAGAGGCACACAATCTGCTATTATTCTATGTGCTGGGGAAACAACATTGAATAACACTTGCTCTGAAGTTCTGACCTAATGGAGTTTCCTTTTGGGGGATCAAAGGGTAAACAGTAAGATAAGTAAATAAAAACCAAGAAAAAAATTAAATGGAGGTGGTAATTACATAGTTCTAGATAAGAGGAGCTGGAAAATTATAGATAAATAGAAAGCTAGAATGGGCCTCAGAGGAAGTAAATTTAGAATAAACTCCCAAAATCATGAAGTGATGAAGGCACGCAGGTACGTGATGGGCAAATGTATGGACTGAGCCCACACTCCAGCCTGTTTTTCTTCCAAGAGAACCTCACGAACCAGCCTTTCTCACAGAGTGTGACTTCTATGCAAAGTGCCTCTTTCTAAAACCTGACGCCTCAGCCTCAGCTCAACTGAGCACCCCATTTCCGTGCCCTTGATACACACAGGATCGTGCAGCCACTAAATGAATGTGGCAAAGAGAGAGATGAAAAAAGGAAATGGCAGTCTGATGCAATTCAACACATTAAATTCCATAACTCATATCTGGGCTATAAGTAGAAAGTGACAAAGTTATTCCTAGTGAAAATAGTTTATAAAGAACGGTAGTCATTCACTGCATGATGACATTGAGGTCAGTGGTGGACCACATATGTGGGACCACATATCACAAGATGATAATGGAACTAAAATGACACGATCACATGGAAGCATCATTAGCTATGACAATATTGTCCCATGCAATTCTCTCCTGCGTGTCATGGTGGCATTAGTAGACCTATTCTTCTGGGACGTATATAAAAGCATATAGTAATTACATATATACACAGCTGTGTTGCCAGTTCATGTATTTGCTATGCTGTACCTTTCATTGTTACATTGGTGAATACTCCTTCTACTTAGAAAAGTAAGTGTACTGTAAAACAATATGCCATGCTATGCTTCCAATGGCCCCATACAGGCCATCTTTAGCTTGTCTGTTGACTATACTAAGAAGCCCCATTGAGTAAGTGGCTAATGGCCACAGACTTGTGTAGGGACACTCTATGACATTTGCATGATGACCAGCAATAGAGTTCTAGACCCTACCTTCTCATTAGGCAATACATAAAGTGCGGGAGGCTTTTACTCTTCATTCTTTCAGAGGAAAGGAAACAATGTACAGGGAAGGAATGCTATCATGACAGCTACACAGGCAATATAGTCAGTGTTCAGTCATCCCCACCATGCATGCTCACCTGCCACGGACTTAGCCCTTTCTGTACAATCCCATCAGTCACTCTGTGGGTCACACTGGCCGGATATCACTCTCCAGGGTTTTCTATGCCTTAGTCCTTTTTCTCAACTCACACCTACATAGACTACCTCTCACCTGCTTGAACACCTCCTTTGAGTGTTCTCCTTGTCTGCAGTGTCTGCAAGGATAACTCTGTCTAAAAATGTAATACTATTCATCACCAAAGTCTCCATTTTTTTCTCCATTTTCCTCCTAAGCCCATTGGTGCATTTATTTATTTGCTTAGGATTCCTCTCCCATCTCTACAAAGTGAGGCCCATAGGGCAGAGCATTAATACACAGCTGTATTCCCAGCGTCTGTGACTAATAGACCTACTATAAATACTTGTTGGCTGAGCAAATGAACAAAGCAGTCAATAAAAACTGAAAGTGAACTGAGAACAAGGAAGGGAAATTTAGATCTAAGGAAAACCTTATCACGAATGGCAAAAGGTTCCTTCAGTTACCGGCCAGTCCTCTGGAGTTCTTCACAGTCACCGTGCCCTCCGGCTCCGTGCCCTCCGTCATGAGGTGTGTCCCCATTCATCTGCACGTTCTCTGCACCTGAATACATATTCTTTCTAAGCAAGAAAACAGGGTGCAAGCGGATATCAGTTTACTGTGTTCATTTGCTCCCGTAGCTATAGTCTCATGCTTACAGAGTCAGAGGATGAAGGCCTTCTCAGAAAAAGACCCACGATTTCTTATTCTTTGCTCACACAGAATTCCGGGAGTGTTCTAGCCAGAGGTGGGACAAATGGCTGGGCAAACACAGATTTTAACTTATTGTACACCTTCAGGGTTAAAGCTGTTCTACTTGGGGAATAACAGATTGCCAGGCCATGGTTTCTCCTCAGCTTCTCTACTAAACCTTTTAACCTGCTTAGTCTACAGGGGCTCTTCTTGAGTAAAGTAATCTTTGCAAAGACACAGACAGAAGGTCCCCAAAGCATCCCCGAAGAACGTCTGTGACACTTTCCAACACCGTGAGCTAAGTGCAATCATTAGAGGCATCAAAGCATAGAATACTTATCTTACAGTGTCAAGTAAATCTAAATGCAAGGCACGTCAGCACGCGCGCCATTTGAGGCACACTATCCATGGGGACGTAGGAGTATCACAGCATAGCCTGGCCCTACTTTTTCCAAATGCAACCTCCTCAGGTCAGGGGCTTGGCACTCCCTGAATACTGACATGTGCATAGCAACCTACCTCTTGTCAGATGACGGGAGACTCTTTGGAGGCTCTATCCTGATTGCTGGGTCCCATTCCCCAGGTGGAAGGACAATTACTTCATCCAGGAACTCATCAATGCCAGCAATCAGGTCGTGCCTATCTTTTGCTTTGTAAGCGATGTCATGGAACACCTGAATAAGGAGAGATGCGCTGATTCCCCCACACAGCAGACTTTCTGAATGCCTCATAACACAGCACAGCTGAGAACACAGTCCACAGTGCCCCCCGACACTCCTATTAACTGTGCTCTTGTTGCCCCCACTATTCATCTATTGAGGGGTGCGGGTTATGATCTCAGCCTCTAAGTGGAGGTTTGAAGAAATGGAATTTTAAGTATGGTTTTCCATCAAAACTCTCACAGTTGCTGTGAGAGCCAGCTGCAAATGTTTTCAAGATCTCTGATGAAAGCCAACGCCCTGAATTAAAGATTACTGGACAACTGGCAGTAAAAATCCAGTAAGAACAAGTTCACACTGACTGTTAAACTCAGGATAACACACACACACACACACACACACACACACACACACACACACACTGCAGTCCTCTAACAATGGGAGTTAGTCATAAAGAAAGAAGAAGGCTGAGTTATACTGGTGGAAAGGTCGAGGATTGAAATGAGTGCTCACGTGCCTCCCTTTTAGAAAGGTAATATCTAATTCCCCAATGGCAGTGCAGGGGTTAAATGAGTAACATCTTGGGCACTTGGTCTCCAGCTGGTGACACTGTTTAGGAAAGGTTAGAAGGTGCAGCCTTCCTGGAGGAAGTATGTCACACGCTTCCTGTACCAACTCCCATGTCTGCCACCTGCCACCTGCCGCCATGCCTCTCCACTATGGTGGTGATGGATGGATTCTTATCCCTATGGAGTTAGAAGCCTAGAGAAGTGGCCCTGGTCATGGCGTTGCATCACAGAAAGAGAAAGGCAACTCACACAGGCAGGAACGTTTTCACATGTTTCATACACATCAAAGAAGGGCCTTCAAAATGGCACACAGTCCTTTCCTTCAGTATCCCACTCTTCTAACTGAGCTCTTCTAACCTAGAGGTCTTAACAAAGCCAAGACCTTTATCTTTGCAAGTTAACTATTTCATCACCCGGAAGAAAATGTTGGCCCTGTTCAACACCCTTCACCTAAGCTAAGTCTTTCCACTATGTCCCTTTTCCTAACCAAAAAAAAAAAAAAAAAAAAAAAATCATTTCTAAGAGTTATCAGGCAAACAACACTGGCTTGGGAGCTCTGGGTTTGAGGAAAAGGTAGCACACAAGGAAGCTATCTCCTCTGCAGCAAACACACCATCCCTTGTATACTTTTCTCTGTCAGATAGAAAGGGTCTTTCCCAGCCAATCTTGCCAATAAACACTGGTAGTTTCAACCAGTGAGATGGGAAAGAAGTTGTAAGATACCTGTTGAAAGAAGCCCTCATCAATATGAGGAAGCCACTCTACACCCATTACATGAGGCCTAAAGCATCCCTAAATTATATTAGGAAAGAATTTCAAAAGAAAAGAACTACAAACATACACAAAATTAAATAAATCAGCCAACTGAAACGGGAAATAAATGCTCCCTCAAGGGGGACAGCAGAGCTGTCAGTGTTCAGACCCAGGGGACATCAAACAGCCGAGGAGCCACCACGCAGAGCTTCTAGTGAGCAGAGGGAAACATCCTCCACTTCTACACTTAGTGAGAAAAAGGCTGACAAAGCAAGCCAAATTGAAAAAACAAAGTATTTGAGAAACAGCAAGGTAGAAAGACTAGAAAGCATATATGGACACATGAGGTCAGAGAATTGATAAATTGGACATTTTGAGACGTAGAGTTAATACAGTGACCTTGAACTTATCCAACAAAATTTAAAGAGCAGTTTTAACAACTGAAAATACATAAGGACCATATCGGTCATTCGGGCAGTAACAATTTGTTTGTGTTGAATGCTCACACTCCTCTTTACTAGCTACATTTACAGTATATAATTAATTGATGTTAATCACCACTGCTCTACTGTGCCTCAGATCATTACAAAGTGTACAACTGAATTAAGATATCATATACGACATTCTCCACAGTTGAGTGGAGAGTGAGGACTGACTTTCACATGAACTCTTGTGTCCCATATTTGAGCATATCCCCTGCAGGGGGAGACCTGGTGGCACTCAGAGGAAGGATAGCAGGTTACCAAGAAGAGACTTGGTACCCTATGAGCATATACAGGGGGAGAAGGTCCTCCTCAGGAACAATCATAGGGGAGGGGAGTAAGGGGAAAATGGGAAGGAGGGAGGAATGGGAGGAAACAAGGGATGGGATAACAATTTAGATGTAATATGAATAAATTAATAAAATATATTTTAAAAAGATATCATATAGTAACCTATAAATAGGCCAACTATAGGCATCTCATTTATCTTAATCTTTAAGACATTTAGAATATTTCCTAAACAATTTTGCTGAAGAAAAGTAAAAACACATTTTATTTTGTTCCCACATATATTTCAGGCCTAACACAAAAACAGGACACATGCCTTTACTTTTTGAAGGCTGTCCTACATAAGGGAAGTATGTGGAGTGTCTTGTGGCCCCATAAATTTTAACTGACTAAACCATGACAGTCAGTTTGCAGCTCAGACAAACACAGGAACAAGATCGTCACCGATGCAGCCCTGCACCCTGTTCCGTACCTCATCGGACATCAAGGTGGCAATGGCTCTCCCAATCTCATGGTAGGACTTGGCTTTCCCCTTGGGACCTAAGAGAATAAACAGGAACCTAATGGAGAAGGAGAAAAGCAAAGGTTGAAACACACACTTCATAAAGCTGAGAAACAGCCTATCTTAATCCATTACACGTTCAGCTCCTCTTTGCTGTGCGTGCGCACAAGTGTGTGCATTCCCGTCTGTGTGCACGTGGAGATCACACAACAGCTGTTGTCCTTTGGCATTGCTCTTCCCCTCAGGTGTTGGGACAAGGTCTTAACCTGGAGCTCACGGATGCAGCCAGACGCGCAGGCCAGTGAGCCCAAGGGCCCCTTCTTGCCTCTGCTTGTCCAGTGCTAGGATCAGGCACACAGCATGGCCCCTTGTTTATTTTTATTTTTATTTTATTTTTTTAAACATTTATTTATTTATTATTATGTATACAGTGCTCTGCCTGCATGTACATCTGCAAGCTAGACGAGGGCATCAGATCACAGTATAGATGGTCGTGAGGCACCATGTGGTTGCTGGGAATTGAACTCAGGACCTCTGGAAGAACAGTCGGTGCCCTTAACCTCTGAGCCATCATATGGTGCTGGAGATCTGAACTTAGGCTCTCATGCCTGGGAACCAGCACTGACCGGACTCAGTGATCTATCCGGTCCCTAGAACTTTAGAACAAAGTACGATGTAGTTCCAGGGGATGAGACAAAACCTTCTTTCACGCTAACACAAGGTATCACTAAGCTAATTTGAAGGAAAGGAGAAACCCGAGCGCCGCCTTCGTTGACCAGGAAGAGGTTTTACTTATTATGAACGTCACAAATTGCTGATCTCTGATTTACACTTTGCTGTGTCTTCATGTCTACTGACTTTGGAATGTGTGGTGCAAGTGTGTTTAGGACACTGACTACAAAGACTTAGCACATTTCTTGATTTCTCTGACTGTCCTGTACCCGGGATGGGGGCTGACAAATGCTCTTCTCCATATTTGTAGGAAACACTGCTATTCAGGTGAGTGGGAGCCAGCGAAAAGCAAACCATCACAGTGAGCCTCACGCTGATAGGAAGGAGAAAGAAAAATGACATAAAAAACGAAGTACCGTCCACAGACGGTCAAAATCCCTTTGTGAGCTCCCTCATTTTCCTTTCCAAATTTATTTTCTTGATAATATAAGAAGCACTGCTCCAGAGCAAATATGGCTTGTAACAAGCAATGGTGAGCGGGTCATTTTGGAAGAAATCCATCGCTCACCATGAAGGTGAAGCTGTGCTTCTCCACTGAGGAAGAAGGTGCCTGGAAAGTACGTGAAGAAGAAAAAGATGTTAAAAAAAAAAAAAAAAAAAAAAAGGTGATCTGGGGTAAACCTCTGCTTTGCTATTGCTCATGCCTTACCTAACAGGGAGAAAATGAAGACAACCCATACAATGGCGTCATATGTTTGCACAGCTTCAGAAAGCCTGCAAAGCCTACAAAGCACAGTCACCCCCTTATCCAAATCCCTACACAACCTTCTGCAAAACAGAGCTCATCCTGTTTAACACCAAGGACTCTGGGGGCGGAGAAGACAGTAGGTGAGCCCAAGGTTGGTGCCTGGTAAAGGACAGGGTGGAGCACAGGCTCAGTGGCAGAACACGTGGCCACGCTGCACGATACTCCGGTTTAACCTGCAGCGTCAAAAAACAACAACGCAGTCAGTAGATGGAAGCCTAGGATACATGGGGGGCATCTTAGGCTGCATTCTTCCCTTAAAGGCTCTGCACTGTCACCTGCTCTTCTGGTGCACTGGGGCTGTGATTCAACAGACAAGACCAATGCAGCAATCATCTTCATAGGCTGCTCTTGGGGAAAGGTTTGTGGATTCTTACATAGCCAGAGACAAGAAAGAGTAGACGAGATTTGATGGCACCAGGAACCATCCAGCACCTCATGTCACTGAACTTAACTCCTACTTATCTCGTCCCCTAACTCACTTTGGGAAGAAGAGGATTGAAACAATCGAGATGTAATATGAATAAATTAATAAAATAAAATTAAAAAAAAAAAAGAAATCATTTACTCTGTAAATGAATGTCACCATCTACTCCAGAATGGGCCTACGCACAGGGATTACTTTTCTCTGTTTGTAAAATTCACTCCAAAAAAAGGTATTTTTTTTTAAATTGGGAATTAAAATTGTAACAAGTGTTGTTAAAAGTTTGAATACTCATATTTTTATCAGAATATCCATAAAACTATGCAGCGCTTATCTGCTCAGAGCCTGCCTTGTCCTGGAGGCGAGACCTGCTGCCTAGGGTTGCCACAGTGAAGGAAGCGGCAGAGGCAACCGGCAGTTCTAAAAAACCTGCTCAAGGGCGAAAATGGCCACTCTCAGAACTGCACTTAGCTCTGCCAAGACTTCTACTGATGTTTGGATTTTTCTTCCTCTGGAGATAACACTTAGACAGCAATGAGCCAACACAGGCAGTAACACAAAACCTTCTAGATAGTAAAGTGGTTGTTGTTGTTGTTGTTGTTGTTGTGTTCTAAAGGAAATGGTCACTGTTCTTAGAACAAAACATGCAAAAATATTTATCCCTGAAAGTGAGGTCTCATTAAGAAAAAGCACTATACTGGTTACATTTGTGAATTCTACTTGCCTGTCCATAAACTGGCATGGCCGAAATGGCAGTTTTAAGCCAAATTGGCAGATTGGTATCAGAAACAAACAAACAAACAAAAACTACCTTGACACTGGCCCCTTTGCTCAGTACATCTTTACTGGATTTCTCTTGTCTGGCCCTTTATGTCGTTTTACTAGCTTCTCGACGAATGTGCAACTGCTAAACCCTTCCCTGGGCCAATTTGTGCCTCTCCCACCTACGTGCAGTACCACCCATGTGAACAGAGCTTATGAAACCACACTCTGGAACCTGATCCATAGATTCATCATCAGCTTGTACATATGGCAACAAAACCTAAATAAATACCGTGTTCTCCATAAGGCGACACCATGGACACTAACAGTCCTCAAACGTAAAATGAGGCAGAGGGTAGGGAACTGGCCGAGAGCCGCCAGAGTAACGGAGCCACCAACTTAGCAAGGGCACACGTTTTCTATAAACATTTACTGTTTGGTCTTTGCTCCACAATACCAAAGAATAAAAGGAAGTAGCAGCTTAGTGATAGCTATAACATATACTAAAACAATAAGCCAGCGTACATGAATTATATTGGTTCAATAACCCAGATGGAAAGCTATCTAGTTTAAATTAAAGGCATTTCTTCATTATGAAATGTCACCAAGTGCCGAGCAGAAACAACATGATGAGAATTAAAGTTCTTTTTTTTTTTTTTTTAAGTGATTAGTTCAGTTAAGACAATGCAGAGGTCTACACCGTGAAAGCGGTGTAGGAGGAACTCTGGGTAGAAGTGTGCAGGAGGGGCCAAACTGCAAGCTAAGAGAGTTCCAGCTGAGGAACAGAGGCAGCCCCAATCCACAGCAGCAGCGCACCAGATGAGATGGGAGATCTGAGGGAACCAAATCAAGGGACACCCTGAAAGCTGAAGCTCCCTCTGCACCCCCACCCCTGCCCCCACCCCCCACTCCCCACCCTCACACCCTCCCACCCCCCACCCATCCCCCCTTCACCCTCAAAGAAGCAAAAGTTGTTACAACTTTTACGATGGGCGTACATCCTGCCAAACTCAGCGTTATAATGCACTGAAAACTCCTTTCGTGATAAAAATCTGGGTTTTGTCAATAGACAGATGTTATTTTTAACCAGAAGCCTTTTTCCTTATTAACAAATTACGAGTAAACACCACATCTGTGGGGCTGAACGTGAGCAGTCCATGCTGACAGCTCAGGGCGGGGAAAGTAAACTCATGTGCCTGGGTTTGTTCGATTCATGCACAACTACAAATGTCAGAGTTAGAATTTATAATGGTTCCTAGTTCTAGGCCCCTTCCTACTTTTTGTGAATTTTCTTCTAGTAATGAATTACGCCTGCAGAGGATGCCTCTGGCACACTACACAACAGAAACACCAGATGACTCGTGTCCGGAACCAGTGGCCTATACTCACATTCACAAAATAATTATAGGCAGAGCAAGCACAGTATCAGAAAAGGAGCCAGCTTTCCTAATTCACTCAAGCTTCTTAGAAAGGATGCATCCCCCTTCCTGATAGATCACAACTATTCCTAGATTAACCCAGCAGGCACCAATCCCTTACTCCCTTTCTGAAACAGCAGTGAGTCAAATAAGCCAAGATGCATAATGAGCAGGTTTGGAAGATAGGGCTAAGCTGTCGCTTCTACAACAGACATGTGAGGACTACCATCTTACATGCAACGCAGGACACACATGAGGACCACACACCGTCACTGCCACCTTACATGTAATGCAGGACACACATGAAGACCACACACCATCATTACCACCTTACATGCAACGCAGGACACACATGAGGACCACACACCATCATTACCACCTCACATGCAACACAGGACACACATGAGGCCCACACACCGTCACTGCCACCTTACATGTAATGCAGGACACACATGAAGACCACACACCATCATTACCACCTTACATGCAATGCAGGACACACATGAGGACCACACACCGTCACTACCACCTCACATGCAACACAGGACACACATGAGGCCCACACACCGTCACTGCCACCTTACATGTAATGCAGGACACACATGAAGACCACCCACCATCATTACCACCTTACATGCAACGCAGGACACAACATGAGGATGACACACCGTCACTGCCACCTTACATGCAACGCAGGACACACAATAGGACCACACACCATCACTACCACCTTACATGCAATGCAGGACACACATGAAGACCACACACTGTCACTACCACCTTCCATGCTATTTCTCATAGGCAAGTGATTATAACATGCAATATGTTATGTATGAACTTATAAAATGCTAAAGAGAAATATTATAATACTTAGCTGAAGCTCTCCGACTAGCCTTTTGTCTTATTTCAAGATCCGAAAAGAACGAATTGATTTACAGTTATTACTGCATACAGTCCCAAAGTGTCTTATCCTTGCCCATTCTAGATACCACTCTAAGTTGCCCCCGAACGTTGGCCCCGGAGTCAGAAATTTCCAATTCTGCCTCCAGCTGATAGACAATCTTCCCATTGCCTCCATCCCAAGGCTGCTAAATGGTAATAAGGAAATTATAGCATACACATCTCCATGTTGAGATACAAAATGACAGCAAGAAAAGTACCCGCAAGATGGGAGAATGGAGAAATAGAAGGATCCAGAGGGTACTAGAAACCTACAAGTAGATCATTATGATGGGCGGATCTGGGCCCAGGGGTCCTGACCAAACTATGGCACCAGCCAAGGACAATACGTGCAGTAAACTTTGAACCCCTACCCAGATCTAGCCAATGGACAGGACATTCTCCACAGTTGAGTGGTGAGTGGGGACTGACTTTCACATGAACTCTGGTGCCCCATATTTGACCACATCCCCTGGTTGGGGAGGCCTGGTGGCACTCAGAGGAAGGACAGCAGGTTACCAAGAAGAGACTTGATACCCTATGAGCATATACAGGGGGAGGGGGTCCCCCTCAGTCATAGTCATAGCGGAGGGGAGTAAGGAAAAATGAGAGGGAGGAATAGGATACAAGGGATGGGATAACAATTGAGATGTAATATGAATAAATTAATAAAATATATTTTAAAAGGAAAAAAAAGTACCTGCAAGAAAGTGGAAACATCATAGACACAGCATACCAGGTCACCATACATCAAAGACTTGCTTGCTTTTACATGGAAAGCCAGACCCACCCCTACAAAGACACCTACCTACCCAGCCACTGACAGCCACAGTGCTATAAGCAGAGGCCACAACGGGCCACAAGAAGCAAAGTAAAAAAAAGAAAACGTGTGAGCTGAGCTAGTCAAGACGGCAAAACTGTTTCTCGGGAAGAGTAACAATAGCACTCATAGCATAACTCTCCTCTACGTTTAGGGAAAAACATGGCCATGAAAAGATGTGTGTCCAATGAAAGGCTTTTTCAAGTATGCCCATAGAGCAACAGAGTAGTGTACAAGTTAAAGCCCAAGACCCCGGTGTACAGACTGGATCTTTTACAATGACTACACAGTCCTCCTGGGATTTCCCTTATTGGATTCCATATAATGTAGGCACAGTAAATGTCCTCATACTGTACACACACACACACACACACACACACACACACACACACACACACACCAATAACAACAACAACAACAAACAGGCAGACAGACAGCTAAAGAAACTCTCTGCTGGGTGATTACAATTTACCCTGTTCCAGAAGACAGCCAACAGATAAAATAGTTCCTGAAAAAAATATTGACGTCTGAGGGTATATTGTTCAGATTCCAGCCCTGAAATTGTTTTATGATATTGAATTATATACCCCTTCACTCCCCTAAAATGAATGCCTTAGCTCCTCTTGCTTTTCAGATGATGCCATATTTCAACTCTAAATTAATACTTCCCTCAGGTACAGAAAAGAATGAAGGGACGAAAGAAGCAGACAGGAGTAGATAGTGAGAAAGACAGGCAACGGGCCATGATTTCCTACCTGTATATATGTTATCACCGTTAAACAAGAAGCCTTTAAAATGTTTTTTTATTTGTAGCTTCTAAAGAAAAAAAAAATGGTAATAAAAATGAAAAGGCAAGAGCAATCTTCTTTAACACTTCTCAGCATGTTTTCTCTTTCAAGCCCCAGTAAAGTTAGTGCAGAGACATAAATACAGCCACTGGGGCGCCAAGCTGGACTCCAGCCATCCTGAGTCAGCGGCTTGCCAGGTGACTGCTCAGACAGAACTGCAAGGCTCCGCTGCAATGTTATAGAAAACACCAAGCACAATTATCCCATTAACTGCCCAGCTGTGATCACCTCCTTTCCAAAGCTCTGCGCCCAGTGTGTGCCCCAGGTACTTAAAGTGATGGGTGGGAGGGAATCACCTGATCAGGAAGACTGGCTGGGCTGAAAGGGCTTTGGGACACTTGCTTCTCATTTTCTTCCTAACGTGGCTCAGCACAAAACCTTGAACCTCTCGTCACTGTTGGCTAACCATGCTCAGACTATGTCAGTGCCCTTCCTGTTCACGTGTCGGAACTAAAAAAAGAAGTCACCTATCTCTGCCCCGGGACCCACAGGAAGCATGCTCCCCACACCCACCCACCTCATGCCAACCTGAAGCCACAAAGTCCTCTTTAGCCTCTTTCTTAGCACAGGGCTGAGTGCAGTATTAGTATGTCCTCTGCTAACCATGTGCGTAAGTCAAGCATCCAAGCCACTAAGCACAGCCTCAGACAGAGATGGCAGGACAGCTTCTAGGATGACGTCTGGGATAAGAGCACTAGACTGGCATGTGACTGGAACATAAGCATGCTTCCTTTGAACGCAAAATGGCACGCTTAATGTAAGTGTACAAATGTAAGTGCTTAGAGTGAAGACAAAGTTTTTACAAAAATGCCCATTTACATGTGTGTATGCATCTGTGTGATGGCACATCTATGTGTGTGAGCCCAGTAACAATTTTTTTGATAAAACAGAGGAAATGAAAACATCTACAATCTCTGAACCGCTTACTAATTGTATCGCTTTGGACAAGGTGTTTAAACTCAGTGTCTCCATGTTAAATATAGATACCAGAGTTTGCATACTAAAAGATGATCATATGATTCAAAAGACTAACCCACAAAAAGAAACCAGTACGAGAGCCAATAAATCTCCATAACTGCCATTATTATCACTGTTCAAGTGACATTAATTTAAGAGCACGCATGTCAATTAGGCACTATTTCAAATGAAATTGCTCCAGTGCAGACTATCTCCTCCTTGCACTGATTCTTTGACCTAAGAGGAATGACATTTTCCTATAAGTATCCTGTGAACCCTAGCGCGTGGGAGAGCAGCTTACCTTGTGGGCACAGGGACCTCAGTCAGGGCCCCCAGCATGACAGCCTGCTGGAGCCTAACAAAGGCAATGAACGGAGTATCCAAGAAGTCAACCTCCCCAACGAGCACGTTGGAAGCTTCTGCATCACGTGGCAGTTTTTTCATAAATTTATTCTTCAGCTGCATGAGAAGGGCCAAGAAAATACCATTTATTTCAAGAGAGGAGAATAAGAAACCATACCATAAACATGACTCATAGGAAATCTCTTTAAATGAGTCTTTACATGGCAGTACTTAACCAGACACTCTTATGTTACGATTTAACATTATATTATCGTAAACATTTATCTGTCTATTCAAAAATACTAATGACACAACAGCATACAATACAATCATATCAGTATGGAACACATCGCCATTAATTGATTTATTTACTCACTGAATACATTATTAAGAAGTTACTATAAGACAAGACAATGACCAAAATCACAGAGCTAGCAGGAAAGAAAAACTCATTTCACATCTTGATTAGGGAGATTATTACCTTGGGGAATAAATTATAATGTGAAGTAATGATGAGTATGAGGTAGAAAAATAAGAGACATAAGAAAATACTATTTTTCAGAGTTGACAAGGAAGATACCTGAGAGACACGTTGGAGAAAGCCATGTACCAAAACGTAGACTGAGACACTACGCGAGCAAAGGGACAATGGAAAGCCTTCAAACAGGAACTATTAAGAAGCCACATGTGTGAAGCTAAGATGGAAAGGTAAGGAAAGAAGCTGAAGCCGCATATACAATGGGAACCTTGTCATGAGTCGCTGAAGGCCACAGGAAAGAGTTGAAGAAGGCAGGGAGAGGTCTCCCACATGAGATGGGCGTTAAGTGGGAGCCACCAGTACCGAAGGCTACTACAGAACAGAATAACACAACACTGGATGTGAGCACAGGACGCAGGCCCGGGGACACTCTGCCCTTCATAGGAACAGAAGGTATTGTGGAAGACAGTGGAAAAGAAAAGAAGAGGAAAGGGGCACCAGGGTTCGTGTGAGAGTAAAAAAAAAAAAGAAGAGGAAAGCTAGGGCTTTACAAACAGGCTGAAAAGATGACCATGTAACAGAGGCTGCATCCTAAGCTACTGGAAGTTCTAACAAGACAAAACTTAAGAGTGAACCAACGAGCTTGGCACAATAGCATGCTGGGAAATCTTGACCAAAGTAGCCACAGTGGACATTAGGGAACCAAATGAACAAGGAGTCAGGGAGTGGAGACTGGAAACAGATTCTGTTCTTTTGAAAAATATGGCTTGAGAGAGAGAGAAAAAGAGAGAGAGAGAGTGAGAGAGGTGAGAAATAGAGTGGTTGGTGAAAGAGTGTGCAAAACAGAACAAAGTTTAAAAGTATGGCTATCACAGTCTTTTGGAAAGTGAACAAAATGAGCTAATGGAGGCAGATTGCTGCTATAGGAACGGTGGAGAATAGCTACAAAAATAACTGCAAGCCAAGCATCCTGGAGCTACCGAGCAGGGGCGGTACCCACACTGCAGACAGAGAAGTCAACTGTACACAGGGACACAGCTTACGATCCTACCAGAAGAGCAGACTGGATGGGTTCGAATGTGGGTGATTTGAGAGACGTACTAGGTGGTGACGAGGGCGTCTAAGGACTCATATTTTTGCAGTGAACTAAAAGTAAGCTGACGGTGAGGGGGAGGGAAGTGTTGGAGGATTAAGGAGAGATGGGAGAGTGTAAAGCCATTTTCACTCTGTGTGAAGGTTGCAGGATACAGTCGATTTGAGAGTTCATCAAGTAGGCATTTTTCCTTTGTATAGTTCAGGGGAATTATTTCAATAACAACGGAAGGTTAAAGATACGAACTTTACAAGACCAGTACAAAAAGCACAGACTTCTGATAAACACCTCTTACCTAACATAAATGTCTCGCCCTTCAAGTCAAAAGCACCAGTGAGCTTAATCATTTCTGCCATAGATTATTGCTAAGACAGGAAGCAGCAGACGTGGCTCAATATCCCCAATTAGTAAGGAGCCTGTATCAACGTTTTCCTTTCAAGCTTCTACTTAAGAGTTCCTTAACTGGGGAAAATAAATGACATAAAAACTGGTCTCTAGCACTCTATTACTCTCCATCACCTTCTGTCACCACCCATGTGAGAAGAAGGCTATAAGGTTAAAAAGCAAAAACATTACGGCTAAGACGCTAGCAGAAACTAAAATATGGAAAAGTGGAGTACTAATTCTTAGATATCAACAGCGTGGCTGCTTCTAAGCAGTATGGAATTCTCCAAAACTTCTACCGCTCATCATTCAAGAATTATATTAAAAATTAAGTTTATAATGTTATTTATAAGAAAGCTGCATAGAACTGAAGATCATCTTGTTAAGTGAAATAAACCAGACACTGAATATAAATGTCACATGTTCTCTCCCATATCTTATATATACAATCTTGACTTAAATTTTATGATATATATATGATATATATAATATATCATATATATATATATATATATGTATATATATATATGGAGACAGGGAATAAGAAAGTGTAACAGGAAGGAGAGAATGAGCTGCATTTTCTTCTGCCATAGGCACACTATAGATTTTATACACATACACACACACACACGTGACATGAAAGCTCAAAGGGGGATTATTGGAGGATGGGAAGGGGACCACTAGGGAGGGGGAAAGACAAAGGGAAAGTAAGGGACTGGATGTGAGCAAAGTACAATGACATAGATACAGGAAAAGATAATGAAAGTCCACTAGTTTGTACAGTAAAAAGTTTAAAAAGTGGGGGGGGGGGGAAGAAAGCGCTAAAACAGCAGCCCTAAAAAGGCCTGCAGCCATCCAGTACTCAGGATGACTATCACAGAGAAAGTGAGTGGGGGCGGAGGGCTCTCAGCACACAGAGCAGACTGCAGTATGGCTGGGTAGCAAAATCCGTCCTCAAGCTCTCTCCAAAACAGTCCTCCTTTCTGGACACAAAATGCAAACTATATAAGCATCTGACATCCTCTTCCCTTCCTGTTTTTCTTCCCTAGACCCCTGACTATAGGTCGGCGGGCATGGTGACTGCAGCCCCTGTGGTTACTGTATTGAAGGGCCTCATACTTCAGACCAAGGAGGACCATTTTGAGCTCAGCACAGCTTGCTCTGCCATCTCATCTCAGCCCACCTCCTTGGAAACATCAGTAGTCGTTTTTGAATCACGCTTATGTTAGATGTGTCGGAGGCTCCTTGGGAATAAACTCAGCAGCCACTTTACACATGATTCGTCTGTAATAAATACTATGAGGGGGGCAGAAATGGAATTTGTATTAATGAAAATCAGATCAATAGAGCATCAAACTGTCCAGAAAAGTTATAGAAGCTTTTAGTGCTCAACTGTAATAGCTACGCCGCTCACAAAACATGCAGAATATCCTGTCCTCTGAATACCCAACGGGATCTGCCTAGTTCTCTCGCACTGTCAGAGATTACTGATTCCTGTAATTCAGTCCTTCGGTGAGTCTTCGCCACCTGAACACACTCTCTGAGTGATCTTGTCACGAATCATGCTTCTAAAAATCACCCACGCGCTGATGCCTCATGAATACAAATCTACGCCCAGGACCTTTCGTAAAACTCCAGGCCTGCAATGCCTTCCTCTGGATCTCTTACACTCATTTCATTCCACGCATGCAAAATGAGCCTTTCTAACAGGGCCCTTCCCCTCCCTCCACCCCTCCCCACCGCTAACAGCTCTTCCTGCATCCTTCACTGCCCTCTAAACAGCAGTTCCATTCTTCTGTAGCTCAGACCTAAGACTTTGCTGTTGTCTTCAACCCTTCTTTCCTTCACACCCAGATCCCTCCTGTCAGCAAATCCTCTCAGAGCTACGATCAGTGTATCTAGACCCCTACTGCCTCATGGCCCCTTAATTGTCACCGCCCTGATCCATGCTGTGGTTATTCTCTTTGTGGCACTGGCTTCCTGCCTGGACTGCCATTTTCTGCCTCTGTTCCCCAACTCTTCATGAGAGCTGCCAGATCAGGTATGCCAGGAACCAGACCATTCCCTCCTGCACCCCCTCTATTGGCTGCCGTTGGATAAGGTAAAGCCAAGGCAACTATGGGAACAGCTACGGAGCTCACAAAAACAGGCGTCAAGTAGAGGCCATCAGCTCCAGGTCCTGAGGCCCTTCCACAGTCTCCTGGTCTTTGCTGTAGCTATGTCCTCACCCATCTGGCCCAGGTCTGCTCAGCTCAGGTCCTCCTTTCGTAGCTGCTGTTCTCTACAGGAACGCCTGCACGGTTCACTTCTTCAGTCCTTCACTATCTACTAAAGTCACTCTCTCAAGAGAGCAACTTTACGTACTCACATGAGTCAAGATATGTAGCCCTTCCCCCACCCCCTGCCCCCAACACTTTCCACTCCTCTTCTGCCTTGGGGTTTTGCTCTTTGTACTTATCCCCCATCAAAGATACTATATGGACCACCTATGTTCGCTACCTGCCTCCCCACCCCGATATAAGCTCCCTATAGGTGAAGTGGTCATCCAGTGTCCTCAGTGTCAGATTCCTTATACCTCCCAGAGTGCCGGAGAAGGAAAGTTAATAGTCGTTGAATGAATGAAAGGCACTCATTTAGGTTCCATTCTTCTCACAAGACTCGTCCTTCTTTCTGCTTATCTTTTTAACTTTTCCTTTCATTTTTATGTGCATGTATGCATGCATGCATGTATGTGTTTGTTTTACAAGTATATGGGCATAGTGGGGTGTGTGTGTGTGTGTTTGTGTGTGCGCGTGCATGCAGAGGCCAAGGGATTGGGAATCACCTTGGTCGCTCTCCCAAACCGTCCAATCAACTCTCTCTCTCTCACACACAATTGGGTTTTTCAGTGAAACCAAGAGCTTGCCCACCTACTCCAGTAACCCCCTATTTCAGCCTCCTGGGGTAGGGCAATAGGTGGGCTGCCACACTCACCTCTTCAGTTCCTCACTCTAGTCCTTGAGCGTCTACAGAAGATGGCCAGTGAGCTATCTACCCATCCCTCCTCTTCCTTTAAAGAAGTCAGCCATTCACATCTCACCTGGACACATAAGTAAACAAAAGGCCCAGATACGTATGGGCCACCACTAGTGAACTCCTTTCCTTAACCAGCACAACTGAAACAAAGTGTATAGGCACGGCCCCCATGAGAGAACAGACTCCTTTGTTTTAAACTTGTATTCATAGGTAGAAAAGACCAACATCCTCCCAAGTCAGTAGAGGTTGTTCCTCACCGGGCTGGAAGGAATGTCTCCAACTATCATACTAGGTCAGAACGCTAAGCCAATAAAAGCAGGAGGGAAGGTGGGCAGTGGTGGCGCATACTTTTAATCCCAGCACTTGGGAGGCAGAGGCAGGTGGATCACTGTGAGTTCAAGGCCAGCCTGGTCTACAAATCAAGTCCAGGACAGCCAAGGCTACACAGAGAATCTCTGTCTCAGAAAGAAAGAAAGAAAGAAAGAAAGAAAGAAAGAAAGAAAGAAAGAAAGAAAGAGAGAAAGAGAGAAAGAGAGAAAGAGAGAAAGAGAGAAAGAGAGAAAGAGAGAAAGAGAGAAAGAGAGAAAGAAAGAAAGAAAGAAAGAAAGAAAGAAAGAAAGAAAGAAAGAAAGAAAGAGCAGGAGAGAGTGAGTGGAGAGAATGATAGCTGGGGTGCTAGTCCCAGTCTCACACATCCTATAGTCCCCTTAAGAATTCCGCCTTAGTTAAATAAACCAGTGCATCCCTTCAGTCTTAAAGCAGTTTGGAGTATGTTTCTGTCCACCAGAGCCCAGCTACAATAGTGTATTTGAGGGTGAGTTGAAGAAGCACCAGGTTAAATAAAATCGAATACACGTCTGTACTGGGGCCATTCTTGGAGCCTTTACTAAGCCAGCATGCCTCAGAAGCCTTCTTCTCCCATCAGAAGAAGCACATTTATGGTATGAGATCTGATCACAGAGTGTTGCTTTGGATAGAAATGGTTTCCTCTTTCATCTAATCGCACTTTCTTTGTCAAAATGTATGGGGCCCTATAAATGTTCACGGTCTAGCTATGGGGCACTGTGGAGAACAGACAGGGCCTACACTCCTGAAATTCACAGTGCAATGAAGAAGCAAATTCAGAAATAGCTATCATGAAAGAAGAAACATAAATAACATCAAAGTTACATTGTACAGTGACAGGTCACAAAACACAGCAATCGCACCAAGTAACATGATTCAAGAAAGGTGTCTCTCTGAGTCAAAGTCTAAAAAATCTGCCCCATAACATTGGTTTCTCAAACACTGAGTCACATGTTATCTTTGTAAGGGAAGCAATAATAGCCTATAAAGGGAAATATAATGGCTAAAATATGACCACCAATTCAGGGCTTATACAATAAACTTTGAACGATCATAAAATACTAAGAGAGAAATGTACAGATTAAACAGCAAGACATCACAAGAGGCAATAGCTGATCATGAGAATAAGAACAAAATCCAAGGCTTGTAAATCAGGCTGAGTGTCTCTCAATAAAATCATCTGGACTGAATCCCAAAGATAAAGTGTGACATATCCTCTAGATCGTTAGCTGTTTCTCCCAGGGATACTCTGGCTGGATCGTGTGCAGGGTTAAATACAAGACCACACACAGTGCAGAGAAATCCCTTTAGCGACCATCATTTCAAGCAGCTGTCTTTGGAGCTACAGTCACTAAAATATACTTCGGCTAGCTCAGCAATTTTGTGACTCCTCGCCCCCTCCCCCACCTCCTTTTGGCTTTTTTACCAGATTTTAATACAAGCTGTGCATCCAGATGTGCATATTTTGAGTTCTCTTTTAACGTCTTCTTTCTTCCGGAGGTAAGACCTTCCTCTAATTCCTTGGACCTCTGCAGCCTGCCCTCTGCTATGAATGCTTACTTACTCTTACAGTGTCTGGAGCAGCCTTATTTTCACAGTACTTTTGTATGTCAAGAAACTAGAAATTCTACGTGGATAAAGCAGAACAAAGTGTAAAGGAGGTGAGACTGTGGTTGTGTTCCAAAACGAGAAAGCTGTTCATCCACAAATGATAATACCCCACAGCTCACTGAAACAACCAAATCTTTCATTCCGCACTTAGATCCTGGGTGTACCTACCCTCTCGCAGGAAGCATACTTTGAATTGTTGGGGTTTCACAAATGGGACCCATGACAATATAACCTCTAACCAACCTTACCTTCTAGCCACTGATGAAGAGCATGCGCTCAGAACCCCACTTGCCACCATGCTCATACCTAACAGAATCACCCTCGAGGAGATCCAACCTCTCACATGCCCCAGAAAGCGGCAGGTTCTTTTTCTCTCCTCCATCATGACTGCACTAAAATAATTATATCCAGTAAAGTAAGGCTTCTCAACTCACCGTCCTCATGTCATGTCCACATACTAAACAGTCCCGTCTACCTAAGCAGATCATCCTTGGGAGTTGTTAGTAATGTTTTTGTATCTCTCTTCTTTTTCTTGTTTGTTTGTTTGTTTGCTTTAGGTTCTTGTCTTGTATTCTTTGGGGGAATTTACAGCTGCTATTCTTCCCCAAACAAACTCATCTGGCCAGCTCAGTGTCGTGGTAGGTTTCCCTGATGCCATATCCTTCCCTGCAGAGGATTTCTGTGTAGCAATCAGGTAGTTACCATGCCTACTGATTTATTCCTGATTTTCTCCACTTGCCACACTGTCGTGGCATTCTTGTTAGAAACACCTCCTTTCAATCTCAATGGTGTCTTGCTTTGAAAGATAAATTACATAATCCCTCCACATTTGAGTCTCATGGGGGTTTTCTTAAAGAAAGCCTAACCTACTGTGTTATATGATAAGTGCCTGTTATAGAAATTTAGCATTTAAGGGATACCAAGGTATGGGGGCGGGGGGAGGCTAGGCAGAACAGTGAATTAGTTGTGGTCGCTGAGAATGCACCAATTACTCTATGCAAACAGTATTGATTGGTATGATTTTTTTAAAATCCCATAGTCTGATCATCTTACTGTTTCCCACCTCTGCCCATTACCTATTCAGCAAAAGAAATAGGCAGATGAGAGTTTGACAAATAAAGTTGGAATATTTTCTAATGTGAGCTCCATGGTGCCCTGAAGACAATGGGCACATTAGTGGCTTTCTCTCACAACAGAACAACAGATTGGAAAGGAGACTTGGCATGGTCAAATGATGTGACTGATTAGCAGACTCTCTGTGTCACAGCTTCAGTTATATGTCTCTGTCATAATAGTTGTCTATGAGCCTGGGATTTCTCATAATTTAGATTCTGTATGTGGGATCTGGAAAGCTGGCAGTTAGAGGCTTATTTAACTACATAGAGTCAAGGCTTCTAGTCAGCAAGATTTCAAACTAAATACTTGCATGCCCATCTTCGACCCACATGTCAACCAATAGTAAAGTAATATCTTGAAGGAAGATGCCATCACGGCAAAACTATCAGGCTTCTTTAGTGGACCAGAACAGCTGACTGACATGAAGAAAAACAATCAGAAATTAGCCACAACCTTACAGCAGAGTCACCCAACAAGCTATTAGAAACAAGCTTTAAAAAGACTTTATAACATCTTAAAATGTTGATTATAAGATGTAGAATTTCAGCACAATCTATTTAAAAGGCAAAATAGTTTTCTTAGAGATTAAAATGTATCACTGGGTTGTTGGGTTTCTTGTTTGTTTGGGTTGTTTGTTTGTTTTCAAGACAGGGTTTCTCTGTGTAGCCTTGGCTGTTGTGGACTCACTTTGTAGACCAGGCTGGCCTCAAACTCACAGCAATCCACCTGCCTCTGCCTCCCTGAGTGCTGGGAATTAAAGACTAAAGGTGTGAGCTACCATGCACAGCTATCACTGTGTTGTTAAAAACAATAAGTTTATAACTTAAATGTACAGCATATTCAAATATAGAATGTAACCCCTGCATTCATTAATATTCATGGACTTAACTACCAGTCTTATTTTTTTAAAATAAGGCTAAAATTTAAAGGTCCATGTGTACAAATTAAGAAGAATAAAATAGTACATGAGAGTTTGGGTGTGTGTCTCAATGAGAGAACTTATGCCTACTACGCATAAGACCCTAGACCTGCCCCACCCCAAAACCAGACAACTAACAAATGAAACAAACAAAATAGCATATAAACCCTAAAGAAGTCAAAAGAAAATAAATAATAATTAAAATCTATAAAATGGAAACCAAGCAAGTACATAAAGCCTAGCAGTTATATTTTATGAGTTGACAGGAATTAGCTCACTTGTCTAAGAAGGTAAAACAAGCCGTTTCTTAAGAGTCCATAAAATATAGACTGCTTCCATTGCTTCCAATGTTCCTGGCACTTACCATCTACAATGTGGTCTGAGATTTCAAAAATGCACAAAATTCGAAAGTGCATAAAGCCATTAAGACAAGACATCAGAAGGCTCTCTGGTTCTACTTTTACTTGGTAAAACACTCAACTTCTGTCTTTCCATTTTTAAGAAATACAACTTCAAAGTGAAAACAATTGCCTGAAGGTGAAAAATTGATTTTACAATTTTTGGTGCCAAATTTAGATATCTCACCACCATTAATGCAAATGAGCCTGCAAAGCAACATGTTTACAAATGGCCATCAAGCTAAATATAACAGTAAGTGGGTCTAATTTCCTAAACAGGATGAAATTTCAAGCAATGACCTCCTTTAAGAATCTAAATCTCTAAGCCACATTTTATGTCTGATATTGTTAAAAAAACAAAAGCAAAAACAAAAACCCTATTAAACATGCATTTAGCTTTTGGTAATTTTAAAACAGGACCACATATGCTACTTTAATTGAATTCTTATAGCTAACTAATGAAAAATATATCCTATCATTTTAAGGAGGAGAGAGATGGAGGTCTCATAGATGTAACGGTCTCCACTAAACTCAATGAGCTAAGCAGCTAGGCCAGGACTTGAATGCAGACCATCTGCCCAAGACATGGCCCTATGAAATTCTTCTGTGTCTCACAATTACATTTGACTACTTCAATTTTAGAAGCTCTTGACCTAAAAAATTTCTGAGCCTTTCATGTAGCACATCAGAGTAGAAACACCTGCACGAATAACCTTTAAGAATTATGAGGAGCACATTTTAGGAATATTAATAGTATTTAACTGCATAAAATAAATGGCTCAGAGAACGACGCCAGGGGTGAAGAAAGCCTGAATACAGAGAAGAGTACTTGGAAGGGGCTTAAAGAGGAAGAATAACCTGTAGATTCCAGGCCCTGAGTTGGGGGATTTTCTCAAAGTTCTTTCCCTTCTTGTGGTATGTCATAAACTCCACCAATTGTAAACTCAGATCACCCACTCCATGTGTCAAGGAAGGAGGCTTAAAATACTCATTATTCTGTGTGGGAGGAAGTCCCCTCTGCCCGCAGCCCTGCCTTCTCGGTATAGCTTGCAGTTCCACCTCCTCACTCTGGCCTGGCCCTGTGGGGAGGGTAAGTTTGATCCTGACTTCCCCCATCTCCTCTGACATCCCCCAGCCTGCACTCTATTTAGCAGGAGGCATCACCAACAGACTGTTTGAGACTCTTATTAGACCACAAATAAGTGTGTTAAAGAAGGTGGTAAACGTCCCCTGGATGGGGAGGCCTGGTGGCACTCAGAGGAAGGATAGCAGGCTACCAAGAAGAGACTTGATACCCTATGAGCTTATACAGGGGGAGGAGGTCCCCCTCAGTCACAGTCATAGGGGAGGTCCCCCTCAGTCACAGAAAATGGGAGGGAGGGAGGAATGGGAGGATACAAGGGATGGGATAACAATTGAGATGTAATATGAATAATTTAATAAAATATATTTTAAAAAGAAGGTGGCAAAATATCTATTTTTTTTTTAAGTCACATATTAGTCAACTTTGCTTCCCTGGTACCTTGAAGTGCAAGCCCCGCAGTAGGTGCTCAGCAACCATTTAACACAAAATTCTAAGTTAATTAATTAATCTGAAGTGACTGGTCCTAGGGTATAGCATCAGAATCCTCTGCAGAAGCAAGTGTGGAATGGAGAGCCCCTTAGAAGGCGCCACCCCCCCCCCCCGCCTCTTTCCCCCCATGAGAGCCAACCACAGAAAGGTAAGACTTCGGTAATTCAGGGAAGGTGCTTTTGCTGTTCCAGAACAGCCAACCATGCGTTGCCAACCAGCATTACGGAGCACCTTTCTTTAATTCCTGCAGAGGTGCTTGGTATTGCTATCCTTTGCTGGAGTTCCCTCTGCAAGCTTTGAAATGGATCCCACCTCTTGGCTTAGCTGCACAATAATTTCTTCCCTCACTTAAGGTTTAAATATTGTATTAGTAAGATGGAAATGTGTCTTTGTTATCAAAAGACACAAAGGACTTTTAAATTACTGATGGTAATAATGATAATGATTACTAATATTCTTTCTTATCAGTGATCACTGGCCACGGACCAAGCCAGGAACAGTTCATGAATCATGACAAATTCTCACACTTTTGTAAACTCACCATCATTTCTGGCTCCATTTGCCCTTGAAGAAAGGGAAGTGTGGAGGTTATAGTAACTTGAATGGCATCATGAAAGGAGAAATGGCTAAGCAACCACGCAGGCCAAAGGCTGGCTGTCTAGCATCGAAGCTTCCCTAGCTGCCTGCAAACTGGTAACAGGCACTGTAAACTAAAGTGGAGATGAAGAAGTCCTTCTTTGTAATTAGACAGAACTGACAGAGACTCTGGACTCATACAAAGTGAAAGGTCTTGGGCAAATGGCTTCATTTCTTTATGCTGTTTTTGCATTTGTAAGATGGAGATCACAAAAGACTGTATCATAGAGCTGTTAGGAGGAATAAATGGGGCAATGTTTGAATAACGATGCACAGTAAGTGTTATTAATGTGAAGAAATGTAGACGCTCCAAATCAAGATAGCCTGGGAGGTACCCGGAGATTGAAAACAGATTACAGAGAAGGCAAAAGGTAGACGGAACAGAGTGCCTTGGTAGAGGAATGGAGACGCAGAAAGAGCCTTGAATGGAGCACAGCATAGGAACTGGGGTACCAGAAAAAAAAAATCCTACTGCTCCTCAGTAGCAATGGTAAACACTGAAGCCACACTGGCCATTAACGGACACTTCGGTAGGAAGTGGACTGGGGCTCAACATATCTGTGCCCTTATTTAATCTATAGAACAGTTGCTAATAAAACCACAGAGTTAGCTTCTGTATTTAGCCTCTTCATCGGCAGACAACACTGATGAGTTACATATTATGCTACTTTGGTAGAGCTTGCAATACTGGGCCAAAGTTAGCAAGGTAGATATTCAATAAACGGTGACTTTGTAACTTCAACATAGTCCTAATATAACCTTCAAAAAAAAAAAAAGCAGAAAGAGGTGATGGGCAAAATAAAGTTTTTCTTTCCCACAGGAATAAAATAAACTACTTGCTTACACACCTCCACTTTAAATTTGAACAAAACCTTCCAAATTCAGAAGAGAAAACTCTTCCCTTGGTTTGGAGCTCAGACTTGAAGATGTATAGCCACAGTCTGGAAAACTCCCAGGGGACTTGGTCCTGCCAAATGTATAGACTTGCGAGCTTTGGCTTTGAGAATACTATAGAGATTCACCCATGATGAAGCTACAACATCAGATGGACCGAAGGCTGGGGTGAGCGTGGGTGGTTCAATGCAACTGCTGTATGAAATGAACGTCTTTCCTTATGATGCCTGCACCATTGTATTTATCTGGATTCCCTCAGAATGGCACGTCCTTGAACAACTGTGCTCAGCAAAGCAAAAAAGGAAAAGTCTTTATGTCTAATTCTGGATCTACCTATTAATATCTAAAAGGCAGCACTTGTTAACAGTCTTGCCCGCATCCACCCCGCAAATGAAAGATTTTAAACACAGGTTTCCTTTCATTGCCCGGCAACCTCTAGCTGCCCCCAAGGCAGAAAGGTTGCATAGGGAACAACCAGATGAAGTCAAAACAAACAAACAAACAAACACAAGTAGCATGGTGAGGTTAGTGACTTTAAGAGAAAATTATAGTCTAAGGAGAAATGGTTTACATACATTCTCCCCTGCACACATCCCAGCCATGGTAACTAATAAAAGGCACAGACTATTCTCTCAAAAACAAGAAGCTCCAGGCATGAGAGGTGGGAGGGTGGGCTCATTAGAGGTAACGTAGGCAACCAGGAGTTGAAAGTTGACAGCTTAGTAAAACAAACACCCATGCAGAATGCTTTTCTTGTGAAGATGCTGAAAAATACTGTCCCCGACACCCCACCTAACCTT